>NW_016107570.1:709518-710999 GCF_001604975.1 Cebus imitator | reverse complement strand
TTTTTTTTTTTTTGAAGACTGACAGATTTCTCAAGCAGCTTCTTCAATTTTGATTCCAACCAATATTGTCTGTTTTCTAAGAGCTCCACATTCTTGTCAACACTTCGTATTATCTATCTTTTTCGTTTTAACCATTCTAGTTTTAACCATTCTAGCAATATGTAGTTATATTTTGTTGTAATTGTAATTTGCATTTCCCTGATGTCTAGTGATTCTGTACATTTAAAAAATTAGTTTTTCTGGACTTTTGAAGTGCTCTGTATGGGAAACTATTCATCTAAACAGCTAGCTATTTTGCTGGAAAATTATTGTATAAAATATCATCTAGCAAATTAATAGCGTATCTATATTCTCCCTTCTCTTCAAAATTGTATTAAAATAATTTTTCAGTGTTCTTGTAGTCAACATTTGACCAGCCTGTCTTATAGCTCCCCCTGCTGTTTTCCATTTAAACTGTATACCTGTTGATTATGCATAATTTGCTTTAAAATGATCGATTCTTAGCCAAAAAGCTATTTTAAAGAGAAGTATTTCCTTTTTCCAAAGACTGGGGATATAAAATCAATTTAAATGTTAACTCAGGACATAAGAAATATTAAAATTAATGCTTAAAAACTAATATATTACATATGGGAAATCTGTATATTTTCACAATTTCACTGCGATTTTCATTGCTCAAAAAATGAAGTCTTAAAAAATTAGTACTTTAAAATACTTAGCTTACATATTAATGTAGCAAATTAGTGTTTCAAATTATTAAAAACTAGACAAACTACTGAGTCATATATTAGGTGTATTGTAAGCATGTTGAAGTCAACGTGACTTCTACTATTTCCACTTCCTCACAGCTACCAGAATATTTTGATATAATTACTGAAAAATTTAAAAGCATTTATTCTGTTGTCTTGCTACATATAAATTTATGGCGTTATGTTTCTTTAGGGCAATAGAGCTGAAATGAATAATGGATACCATGTAGTGTTTTTATATATTTCATCTACGAGCTTCGACAGATAATATCTCCCTACATTTCAGCAGAAAAAAAAAATGTACTTCTTTCCTAACCTTGCCAGTAATTAACTTCATAAAGGCCTATTGGACATTCAGAAATTATTAGGAAGCAAAAAAATTCATAGTCTTAACAATATAAATCTGAAGTCTTAGAATGAGTGCATCAGAATATAAACATTGAATGTGGGATAAGTCTGAGTTGAAATTCTGTCTCTGACAATTGCTGGATGTATTATGATCTGTTTTTGGTTTCTGACAGTAAAATGGCACTAATCATGATAGATTTCATAATGATATATTCAAAATGTAAAATGCTTAGCACAGTGTTTGGCACATAGTAGATTCTTTTTTTTCCCATTTATTTTATTGCATTTTAGGTTTTGGGGTACATGTGAAGAACATGCAAGATTGTTGCATAGGTACACACGTGGCAGTGTGATTTGCTGCCTTCCTCCCCATCACCTACATCT
>NW_016107570.1:663938-707453 GCF_001604975.1 Cebus imitator | reverse complement strand
CTGATCGCCTGGCTCCCTGCCTCAGAACCTTTTTTTTTTTTAAGTTGGTGTTCCAGTCGCCTGTTGAAGAGGCGCCGGGGTCTGTGTTTTTTCCCGTGCGGCGACTCACTGCGCTGGCTTAAACAGCGGCACTGAGATTCATGGTGCTTTTTTTGCCCTGGAATCTAGTGTTCTGGTTCCCTGCTCAGTCCCCTTTTTAAACCGATGAATGGGTGACTTCCCGTGGCTCCAATCACCAGCCAAAAGGGCATCCGGACCGGTGTATTTTGTATGGAGAACCGCTGCTCCGGGGCACCAACAAAGCAGCCGCGTGGGGCAAAGCAGCGGCGCCATCCGGCACAGCCGCGCTGGCCTAAACAGCCGCACTGGTGACCATGGAGCTCCTCCGCCTGGGAATTGCTTAGTCTGTGGGCAATAAAAATGCAGTGTCCACTCACCCTCTGCGTTTTCACTGGGAGCTGCAATCCCGAGCTGTTCGTAAATGGCCATCTTGGATCGTCCCGTCTCGGCACATAGTAGATTCTAAGCTGTAGTTTAAACAGCTATTGTATTATGAATAAGCCATAGGTTGACATTTTTCCTCTTGAGAATGTGCTATTTAAAGGTCGAAAGTCTGCTTTCCCCTGTCCATGTTAACTTCCTTAGCATTCATTTTGGAAATGATGCCACATACTCTTATATTAATGAACTGCAAGAGGCCAATCAAATGTAGGCATAAAAAAAGTAATCTCCTGCTCTTCTCAGCACCCTGCTAATAATGCTGTTGAACATATTCTAGACAGACTGTTGATGCCACAGCCAATTAAGAATTAGGCAGGTGGATGTGTTCAACTTCTGCTAATAATAATATCACTTTCACTTCTGTACTCTCCTCTGAGTTCTTTTTGCTGTGTTAAAGTTGCAGCCCCCTTAAACTAGCTTCTGTGTGTAACCGAGGAACGCATATTTTAGCTTTTTACTTCCCGCTCAAGGAAAGGAGCAGAAGAGGAGAACCAAATAGCCAAGATCTAGGAGATGAAACTGTTGTGTCCATTGTGTAGATTCAGATAAGACTCCACTCAAAATGTGGTTCAAATATTAAAACCAATGGGCAACCCTTCAGCTCTCTCTTTCTCTGTCTTTCTCTCACTCTCTCTCTCTCACACACACACACACAGACAAACACATACTACATACCTCTACCAAGACAGTGTGAAAATATTATAAAATTGTGAAGTTTTTCTGTGGAGAGCAGGGCAGGCCTTCCAAGAAGGTATGAAGTAGCTTGAGAGAGCAGAGGGAAATGACTGGCTTGAGATTTTCTGATTTTTAGTGGTGAGGCCATGCTGAGAGTTCTGTGTGGGCAGACTCTGGTGTGGTTTAAAATTCCCACCAGCACCAAAGGAGAGAACACATGGGCTTTCCTTACAGTTTTCCCAAATGTGGGACAGACAGCAAAGAGAGGTGTAACACTTTAAAGCTATCAGCAGTGAAACACCAAAAAATGGACATAGATTTTTTAATTGCCGAAATGAAGATGTATAAGAACAGAAATGAACCCCAGTACTGTACAACCGATGTTTTCTAGGAATGAAAACTAGGGTAGCTTTTTTAAAGCATGTGTTTATATTGATTGGCACACACTAGTTAGCCAAATTTAACTGTGCCGAGATGTTGGACTTTCCCTTTGAACCTCAGTTATGCAAATTGTGAGAATTGTGTTTCCTTCAAATTACTTAAAATAATACTCAATTTCTTACTAACAAATGCAACATGGATTGTGGCTTAATGTGCATATGTATATAACGGATACTTTGTTCAATTATATTATGAAATAGTATAGTATGTAACTTTCTTAAATAAACAGGATGACAAATCAGTGTTAAGAATCAAATGGGCCCTGTATTACTCTGTATCTTTCATAGGCCAAGTGTTCATTCTGGTATACATTACATTTAGCACATGCTATTATATTGATTGATTGCATATTTTTATTTGTTATTTTTTTGGTTCATTCAACAAGTGAATGAACATACATAGGAATAATTTTATTGTTCTCCCACCTCATCCTAGACCCAATATATAAAAATATATGACATTTTATCCTTGTCTTAAGAAGTTCACCATATTTCAGGAAACATAGAAATACAGAATAACAGATATGAAACATTTTAAGACTTCTGGTAGATAAAT
This sequence comes from Cebus imitator, assembly GCF_001604975.1. Classification (NCBI taxonomy): domain Eukaryota; kingdom Metazoa; phylum Chordata; class Mammalia; order Primates; family Cebidae; genus Cebus; species Cebus imitator. The sequence continues at coordinate 705,281 of NW_016107570.1, read as the reverse complement.
ATGCTTAGAATCCTATGTATGTTCCTTACGCTTAAAAACCCTTAGGAATAAATACATTTTAACTGTTCTGGACAGTTCCAACTCCAAATTAGCCTTTGCTCATATCAAGAAAGTAAACCACCTTCTGTTTCAGGTGGGCTTATTCACCATACCTGGGCCACGTAACTGTTCCAGCTCACTGAAATGTCACAATCCAGGATGAAATCTTACTTGAAAATTATAGTGAAACACAGTAGAATAATTTAGAAACATATACTCTGAGGTTTTTGAAAGTAAGGAAATAAAACTTTAATTGAACTTGGAATTAACCATGTTCTGCACATTCCATTCCACTCCGCAGTTGTCATTTATAGACAGCTGTGGATCATAGTACGTATAGACTAGATATCCTTACCTACTTATTTATATTAATGGCAGGTTATCCCTGGGCAAACAGCATCACCATTGTACTGTGCACTCGTGGATGTCATGGGAACCTTTGCTGTGAACCAATAGTCCATTGAAGAAAGGTTCCTTCTGGAGGGCCATGAGTTGCATGAAGTTATTTTACTAATTTTATTTGCCTTTTACTTGAAAGCATAAGTTTCTGAATATGTAATTACAGTTTATCCTGTATTTCCACAAGAGTAGTCATAGATGATGGACCTACTGAACTTTTTTTTTTTTTTTTTTTTTTGAGGTGGAGTCTTGCTCTGTTGCCCTGGAGTGCAGTGGTGCAATTTCGGTTCAGCACAACCTCTGCCTCTTGGGTTCAAGTGATTCTTCTGCCTCAGCCTCCTGAGTAGCTGGGGCTATAGGCAGGTGCCACCATGCCAACTAATTTTTGTATTTTTAGTAGAGACAGGGTTTCACTATATGGGCAAGGCTGGTCTCAGACTCCTGACCTCATGATCTGCCTGACTCGGCCTCCCAGAGTGCTGGGGCCTACTGAACTTTTGTCACTTTGCAACACTCTATACAATTACCTAAGAGCTCCAGAGCATGAAATTAGCACTCAGGAATATTGTGGCCTAAACTTCTTTTGTCCTACCTTAAATAATACTGAATTGAGGAGTCTTCCACAGCAAACACTCTTTAAATTATGCCATTCACTTGTCTTTAGATTTTTCTAGATTATTTTCTCCTAATATAGAACTTACATTGCATTTAAATGATAATTTTAAAAATAGAGATCAATTCTTTAAAAGAAATAAAATAAAAGCAATCTCAGAAAAAAAACCTTTTAATCTGCTACAAAACACCTCTATTCTATCAAAATATTGTGATTGAGAATCAGAGATAGTGTGGAATCAGATGTTAGCTTGTCCTTTTCACTGAAATTTCTCCATGCTTTAGTTTCTATATCAAGAAAAACAATTCTTGTAATATTTCCTAAGGATAATTTTACAAAAAACAAAACAAAACAAACTACACACTCACACACACACACACACACACACACACCACCTTTAGGATTAAAGAAATTATCCAAGTGAAAAATAATGGTACTGTCAATTTTCCTAATTGAATTAAAATTATTGTCTTGCCCCAAAGTGAATAAAATGCCTTTTTCATCTTGCCCCAAAGTGAATAAAATGCCTTTTTTAAAAAATTTATATTTCAATAGAAGTGTCTCCATCTTTTCAGTAGTCACCCCAATTTTAACTGGATGGAAGAATATGGAAGAAATTCCTGTTGCTCAGATGCCGTGTTTATGACTTTCTGAATTTCATCTGGTACCTCCCTAGATTGGAGGTAATTAAACAGAGATCTGGTCTTTTAAACAACTATAGAGCGCTTTATATCTGAAAGTCATATCATAAATGTTAGACCTCTTTCTTTCTCTTTGCTTTAATAGACTCAGACTTATCTATTAATGGAACATCTGCATATAGGTATTTTGTTGACCACTGGTGTTCCACATACGTTTAATCTACCTATTAGTTATATGTTCATGCTATTGAGGACCTTTCAATAATAAACTGTATTGAGTGCTTACTCTCTTCTAAAAGTAATGCACTAGGGGATGTAAGAGATATAAAGGTAAACCATGGCCTGAATCTTTGGGGAGATTATAATTTAGTGGGGAACACCAGTGAAAGGAGGCAAAGGAATTAATGGAACAAGACAGTTTCTCTGAGTCTCCAAAGGCACTTAAAAAATTCCTGGGGAAGCTACAAGTAAGTGCAAAATTTTAGCTATCACAGACATTCTCATGCATCTTCAGGTTTTATCTTCATCTCTAAATTTCCCCATAAAATTTAGACTTTCTACTATCTATTCCACTTGACTTTCCAATTACCAGCTCAACCTCAACCTGTCAATATGCATGCACATCCCATTCTCTGTTCTCTTGCTGTGCCAGTCTTTCCCCAGTACAGTTAGGTAATGCCTGCAATCAATCACCATCACCATACAATGCTGATTTTATATTCTGAATATTTTAAAGCATTTTCCTTATCAATTGACTACACTAATTTAGGTCTTTATCATATTATTGTACACAACTGCTTGTTGTTTTTCTGTCTAGAAAATGTATTTTCCTCTTTCCTCCCCAGCTGCCTTTTTCTTCTGCCTCTGGATGCATTCCCTCATTTTCCTGCTTTCCAAGATACATTTAATACCTTCCTCTGCGCTCTTGTACGCTGATATATGCCTCTTGCAGATATTGGCATTTAGGTTTTTTTTGTTGTTGTATCTTTGCCGGATTTTGGTATCAGAATGGTACTGGTTTTAAATTACAAAGGAGGTCCTCCTTTTTGATTTTTTTTGGGAATACTTTCAGTAGGATCTGTACCAGCTCTTATTTGTGTAATTTCCAAATTATTTGTTGATGTCTTTATTTTTCTCCAAAAGTTGCAAGCTCCTTAAGGTCAGGGGCTGTTCTTTAACATATCTACTCTGCCTAGTGTAGTCGTGCTTAATATTTGTTGAAGTACACAAATTTGAACCCCAAATTCATTATGTAATCGCCATATCCCAGCACAGATGAAGGATATGCTCCTGAATTGGTTTTATTAGAAGGAAACAGCTAACGGATTAGGCTATGCAAAAACTAAAATTTAAAAAATGACTATATGATGCAATGTAAGGAATATTGGAAGGCAGACAGACTGAAGAATATAATAAGTATTCAAATATATAATTTTGTTATTGTTAGAAGGAATACAATGAATGGAAAGAGGGTTTGGATTTCACAAAGTAGGACTTCTGAAGGCCGAGTATAAGAGATTAAAAAGTGATCATGTGCATCTGATTAGAAAATTCAATTTTAGAATTTAAAAACTGAGAAAAAATTAATGGGTTTAGCAAGTGAGGCTATAATATGGAAAAATGAGAAAAGGATACAGTACTGAAAGTGAAAATGGAGAAAAATCAGAAAAGATTAAAAAAAGAAAAAAAAAGTTAGAATTTATGAACTGTACCAAAAGAAATTATTCAATGACCAGTCCAGAGAGTGACAGAAGGATCTCTTTATTGTATTTCCTTATTTTATTTTTATTTTAGATTCAGTGAATACATGTGTAGGCTTGTTACATGGGTAAATTGCGTGAAGCTGAGGTGTGGGCAACATAGTGTACATAGGACCTGATAGGGAGTTTTTCAATACTTGCTGACCTCCCTCCTTCTACCCTTTTCCGATCCTCAGTGTTTAGTGTTTTCATATTTGTGTCCATGTGCATCCAGTGTTTAGCTACTACTTCTAAGTGAGAACATGTGGTATTTGGTTTTCTGTTTCTGTTTTAATTCACTGAGAATAATGGCCTCCAGTTCCATCCATGTTGCTGCAAGGAACATGATTTTATCTTTTTATGGTTGTGTAGTATTTCATGGTGTATATGTAACACATTTTCTTTATCCAATCTACCATTGATGGGCATGTGGGTTGATTCTATGTCACTGCTCTTGTGAATAGTGCTGTGATGAACATATAAGTGCAGGTGTCTTTTTGGTAGAATGATTTACTTTTATTTGGGTATACACTCAGTAATGAGATTGCAGGGTCAACTGGTAGTTCTATTAGTTCTTTGAGGAATCTCCAAACTGTTTTCCACAGAGGCTGAACTAATTTACATTCCTGCCAACAGTGTGCAAGTGTTATCTTTTCTCCACAGTCTCACCAACATCTGTTACTTTTTGATTGTTTAAATATAACAGCCATTCTGACTGGTGTGAGAGTATCTCATTGGTTCAGTGTAGTTTGCTAATATTTTGTGGAGGACTTTTACATTTATGTTTATCAGAGAGATATTGGCATGTAGGCTTTTTCGTTGTTGTATCTTTGCCAGATTTTTGTATCAGAATGGTACTGGGTTTAAATTATAGAGGAGTTTCTCCTCCTTGATTTTTTTTAATAGTTTCAGTAGGATCTGAAGCAGCTCTTATTTGTATGTATGGTAGAATTTGGCTGTGAATCCACCTGGTTCAGGGCTTTTTTTGGACATTAGGTTTTTTATTACTGATTCAATTTGATTACTTGTTATTTGTCTGTTCAAGATTTCTGTTCCTTCTTGGTTTAATCTTGGGAGGTTCTGTGTGTCTAGAAATTTATGCATTTCCTCTAAATTTTCTAGTTTTTGTGCATAGAGGTATACATAGCAGTCTCTGCGGATCCCTTATGTTTCTGTGGGATTGGTTGGGTTGTCACTTTTGGCATTTCTGGTTGTCGTTATTCACATCTTCTCTCTTTTCTTCTTTGTTAATCTAGCTAGCAATATAGCAATCTTTTTTATCCTTTGAAAGTACCAACTTTTAATTTTGTGTGTCCTTTGTATGGTTGTTATTGGTCTCAATTTCATTTAATTCTGTTCTGATTTTAGATATTTCTTCTTTTCTGCTAGCTCTGGGTTTAGTTTTGTTCTTGTTTTTCTAGTTTTTCTAGGTGTGAGGTTATGCTGTTAATTTCAGACCTATCTTCTTGATGTAGGCGTTCAGTGCTATAAACTTTCCTCTTAACACAGCCATTACTGCACTCTAGAGTTTTTGGTATGTTGTGTCTCATTTTTGTTTGTTTCAAATAGCTTTTTAATTTCTGCCTTTATTTTCTTATTAGAAATTCATTCAGGAACAGGTTGTTTAATTTTCATGTATTTGTGTGGTTTTAAGAATTCCTCTTCCTATTGATTTCTATTTTTATTCCACTGTGGTTTTAGAAGATTCTTGGTATGATTCAGATGTTCTGAAATTTATTGAGACTTGCTTTGTGACTGAGCATGTGTTCAATCTTGGAATATGTATCATGTGCCAATGAGAAGAATGCATATTCTGTGGTTGATGGGTGGAATATTCTAGTGATATCTATTAGGTCCAACTGGCCAACTATCAAATTTTTTAAATAAATCCATTATTTTGTTAGTTTTTTGCCTGTCTATTGCTTCTACTGGTGTGCTGAAGTTCCCAACTATTATTGGAGGGCTATGAAAATTTTTTTTATGTCTATAAGCAATTCTTTCATAAATATGGATCCTCCAATGTTGAATGTGTATGTATTTAGGATAGTTAAGTCTTCTTATTGAATTGAACACTTTATCATTATGTAATGTGTTTTTTGATCCTTTTTTACTGTTGTTGTTTAAAGTCTGTTTTGTCCGATATTAGAATGATGATCCTTGCTCTCTTTTTTTGTTTGTTTTCTATTTTCCTGATAGATCTTTATCCACTTACATTGAACCTAGCCTATGGGTGTCGTTACAAGTGAGATGGGTATCTCGAAGATAGCAGAGTGTTTTTTAGTCTAATTTGCAACTTTTTGTCTTTTAAGTGGAGTATTAAAACACTATGACAGCAATAAAACATCACATATCAATATTGACTTCGGCAATGTAAAGTAGTTGCTGATTGAAGTAGGCATTCAGTGCTATAAACTTCCTTCTTAACACTGTCATTACCGTACACTACAGGTTTTGGTATGTTGTATCTCTGTTTTTGTTTGTTTCAAATAACTTTTTGATTTCTGCCTTAATTTTCTTGTTTATTTTAAAGTCATTCGGGAACAAGTGGTATAGTTTCCATGAATGTGTGTGGTTTTAAGAATTCCTCTAGCTAATTTGATTTCTATTTTTATTCCGCTGTGGTCTGAGAAGATGCTTGGTATGATTCTGATTTTTTAAAAAATTTGCTGAGATTTTAATTTGTTGAAATTTATTGAGTAGTTAACTGGTTGCTTTGTAGTATTAATTCTGTCACTGCTTAGGATCTGTGGGCTGTGTGCTTGCATGTACTTTAGTGGTAACAAGGATCATCCTTTTGTTTTCATGTTTAGAACTCTCTTAAGTATTTCTTGTAGGTCTAGTGTGGTGGTGATGGATTCCTTTAGCAATTGCTTATCTGAGAAAGAATTTATTTATCTTCTATTTATGAAGTATAGTTTGATGGGATATGAAATTCTTGGTTGACATTTCTTTTCTTTAAGAATGCTAAAAATAGTCCCACACTCTCTTCTGGCTTGTATGGTTTCTGCTGAGAGGCCTGCTGTTAGTCTGATGGGTTTTCCTTTATAGATAATATGACCCTTTTCTCTAGCTGCCTTTAAGATTTTTTCTTGTATATCAATCTTGCATAGTCTGATGATTGTGTGCCTTGAGGATGGTCATCTTATATAGTATTCTCACAGGAATTCTCTGGAGTTCTTGTATCTGCATTTCGACTTCTCTTTCAAGATTGGGGAAATTTCCCTGAATTATATCCTCAAATATGTTTTCTCTTCTCTCAGAAATGCAAATAATTCATAGATCTGTCCCTATACCTAACCCCATATTTCTTGAAGGCTTTGTTCATTGTTTAAAATTATTTTTTTTAACTTTTTGTCTGCCTGGGTTGATTCAGAAAGCTAGTCTTCATACTCTGAAATTAATTCTTCTTCTTGATATAGTCTGTTGTTAAGGCTTCCAACTGTATTTTGAAATTCCTATAGTTAATTTTTCAATTCCAGAAGTTCTGTTTGGTTCTTTCTTAATATAGCTATGTTGTCTTTCAAATCTTGGATCACTTTTTCTGGCTTCTTTGTGTTGGATTTCAACTTTCTCTTGGATCTCATTGAGTTTCTTTGCCATCCAGATTCTGAATTCTATATCTGTCATTTCAGACATTTCATCCTGGTTAGGGTACATTGCTTGGGAGCTAGTGTGATTCTTTGGAAGTGGTGAAACACTCTGACTTTTTGCATTGCCAGAGTTTTGCTGGTTCCTTCTCATCTGAGACAGCTGATGCTTTTTTCTTTTCTTTTTTGAATTTGGTATTGTTTGGATGGAGCTTGTTGACTTTTAATTCTTTTTTCCCCTGTGAGTATGACTGTGGTGTATAATGCGTATGAGTGGATCAGCTTCATTTCTGAGTGCTTTCATCGCGCCAGGTCTCTGTATGGGTTCCTTGGTTGCAGTGCAGTTTGTGCAGTGGCTGAGATATTTTCTTGTAGCGTTGGAATTTTGTTTGATGGTGTCATTCAGGCTACAGTCCAGTAGGTGGCGGGTAAGAGTAAGCGCCAGAAGGTAGGGGCACCGGCAGAAGCAATGGAAAAATGCGCAAAGTGCTCTCCCTCCACTCGTTTGCCTTCAGTGGGGGTGGAATCGCTGGAAAAGCCCAAAAAATAGTCCCTTTCAGCACACACTCCCTGGGTTCCGCTGGGGAGAGTCACCTCTGGGTCCGCAACAGTACACTGAAGACGGGTGAGAGAGGTGAGAGATGACCTCCTCTCCACATCCATTCCCTGGCTTTGCTGGCGCCGCCTTCAGTGACTGGTGCATTGTTCCTGTTTCCTTCGACCAAAGAGAGGCTTGGGCCAGCTGCATCCCCCTCCCTTAGTGACTGACTGCACCAAAGGTTAGATTCTCCAGCGGAGTGGGTCCTCCACTTACCACTTTTCAGAGCTGGCGGGTTACTGTCACCCAGCTGAACAAGGAAGCCGACTGGAGAACCCAGTAGTAGATCCGGAAGGGGGGCTGGGAAGGACTGGGTAGAAAAGGACTGGTTCCTGGGGAGGGCTCCACCCCCAGGCCTGTGCCCAGGGACCTAGGTGAGGACAGGCACTCCTGCCTTTGTGCCCAAATGTTGCATTTCCCAAGACCAACGTGGCCTACCATGCCCCATAACTATGCCTATAAAATCTCCGAGACCCTAGCGGGTAGGGACACAAACAGCTGGAATTGGAGAGGACATGGAGGGGAGCACACTGGCGAAAGGGCACACCAACACATGCTGCCACCTGGCAGGCCGTCCAGCGATGAAAGGATGCGGAGTCTGGCCAGGGCCTCAGAGGAGGGCCCGGGCTGCTGAGCGGCTGGACTCGGGGGGGAAAACCACCTCCTTGCTGGCTTCCCCATCTGCTGAGAGCTACTTCCACTCAATAAAGCCTTGTACTCATTCTCCAAGCCCAGGTGTGATCCCATTCTTCCAGTACACCAAGGCAGGAACCCAGGATACAGAAAGCCCTCTATCCTTGTGGCAAGGTGGAGGGTCTAACTGAGCTGGTTAACACAAGCTTCCTGCCTATAGACAGCAAAACTGAAAGAGCACACAGTAACACATGCCCACTGAGTCTTCAGGAGCTGTAAACATGCACCCCTAGACGCTACCGTGGGGTGGAGCCCCACACCCTGCCCGTCTGCATGCTCCCCTAGAGGTTTGAGCCGCAGGGCACTGAAGAAGTGAGCCCCTTGCCCAGTCACACGCCTTGCAAGGGGAACAAGGGAACCTTTCTCGTTTTATAGCGACATCTGCAGATTGCTTCCGGGGCTGGGTCTCAAAGCTGCCCCTGGCTGCATGTCTTGCTACCCAGAAGAAACCTCGCTTCGGCCATTCTCCTCCCTGTGCTGTCTTCTGGTGCTTCATGCCTCTTCTCTGTCACATCCAAGAATCCTCTCCTGACTCTCTGCTCAGAAGGTGTCCACTTACTGTTTTGGTGTTTCTCTGCTTCTGCTCAGTCATCTTGATCCCTTCTGTGTCTCTATTTATGAAGGATGAAAATGGAATGGAGATATGGAGATTGAGGATTGGTGATGAAGCTTGTTGAAATTTGATGATAAATTTCACCAAGACACTTAGAAATGGGGCCGGAGGTTGATAATTGAGAGACACAAAGAAAACGGAGTAAGAGGCGTGATGGACTTGCAAAGAAGAAACCTTGTTAAAGAGTAGACGTGAGCTAATGGGCTAAGAGAAGCATGCAAGTGGGGAGACTACTTCTGATAGTAAACATTTTGGAGAAGGGTGCCATCAGGAGAAAGCCCAACTTCAGTGTGGTCAAGGAGCTGAACAAGTTATATCCAGAAGTGATGGAGGATATATGCGAGTTTGCTCACAATATCATAAAGGCAAGACAAGATTCAAGGAATATTCCTAGGGAGGCAACTGATGGGGAAGTCAAGGCCAAACTGGGCTGGATAGGGTAGAAAGAGCATATTGATGAAAAAGCAGCCTTAGCTGGGAATTTCAGGGGGAAACATGAAAGGGATTGAATATAGGAGCCTATGTTAGAAAATAGCTTTTTTTTTTTTTTTTTTTTTGGAGAAATGTGTAGAACATATCCATTCATTCCAACACTCCAAGTGAGGAATAAGGTTTTGGCTCAGCTTATAGTCTGCACCAATCACTGAGTAATATTTTGGGGGGATGTTGTTGGGGAAGACATGTTGCTGGTGGGATTGCTTCAAAGTCCTAATGCTAGTGCCTTGGGTCTATTGCTAGACATTTAGAATTTTCTTGGTCTTTTGAAAGATGGAGATCAGGGATAGTTAACAAGAGTTTGAAAGATTATTATGCAACCTTAGTAACATTTCTTTGCAATAATTAATTAAAATCACAAGGAAAATTTTTGCAAAAGTTTGGGCATATAAAATAAATGAAAGCTATGACTAACAGTTCAACTTTCTCCTGATGTCTTGCTTTGGTAAGAACTGACATAGACCACAAAAGACATTTCTAGGTTGTTTTTTTGTTTTGTTTTGTTTTGCTTAGGTTGACAGATCTGATTTTCATGTTAAATTAGGACACTGACTTTCCCTAACAGATGTTCAGGAGCTGAATTTGTATCCTAATTCTAGCTAGTATTTATTTTTGAGACCTGCAATCCATCATTATACTAACGTGGCAATGCCTAGGAAGTTTAACGGCTATACAACTTCTAGAAAGTGCCTTTATTACATGTCTGACACATTGCAAATTCACAAATGGAGCACAAACAATTTCAGCGGCTTAGAAGACATTTTCCTCCCTGCTGATGGTCTGAACTCACCAGGTAGAATTACATTCTGCCTCCCTGGGTTGCATTGTATTTTTGATACCACAGCATAAACTCTCAAAGGAAGTATTTCTCCAATTTTAATTGGGGTTATCAGAGTCAAAACCAAGTTTCCAAAGCTCATTTTGTTTTTATTATCATGCATTTATATTAAGTCATTTAATTTTTGATGCAATCCTTATTATAACTTGGAAAAAAAGAACTATCTTGTAATGTGGTCAGATGTGTAAAATCACTGATTTATACTCAGACCTATGTTTTTTTTTTTTCCCCCATTTATTTATTTTATTGTATTTTAGGTTTGGGGGTACATGTGAAGAACATGCAAAATTGTTGCATAGGAACACACATGGCAGTGTGATTTGCTGCCTTCCTCCCCATCACCTACATGTGGCTTTCTCCCCCTGCTATCCCCCCCCAGCTCCCCACCCCCCACCGTCCCTCCCCTATGTCCCCCCAACTGACCCCAGTGTGTAGTGCTCCCCTCCCTTTGTCCATGTGCTCTCATCGTTCAACACCCGCCTATGAGTGAGAACATGCGGTGTTTGATCTTCTGCTCCTCTGTCAGTTTGCTGAGAATGATGGTTTCCAGGTTCATCCATGTCCCTACAAAGGACCCAAACTCATCGTTTTTGATGGCTGCATAATATTCCATGGTGTATATGTGCCACATTTTCCCTATCCAGTCTATCGTGATGGGCATTTGGGTTGGTTCCAGGTCCTTGCTATTGTAAACAGTGCTGCAATGAACATTCGTGTACACGTGTTCTTATAGTAGAACGATTTGTAATCCTTTGGATATATACCCAGTAATGGGATTGCTGGGTCAAATGGAATTTCTATTTCTATGTCCTTGAGGAATCGCCACACTGTACTCAGACCTATGTTCCACCTTTTCCCATAATGCTGTGATACTTTGAGGTTGTATAGCTTCGTGAATGTAACATAAAGAGCATTCTTACAAATAAATAGAATCACTCTTCCTACCTATCATGATGAATCTTAAAATATCCGGCTGTATCTTTCTGGTTATTCATTCAGTTTCTGTTCTAGTAATTGACCCATACATTAAAACATTGCAATTAGATATTTAAATCACCAGGACACCTATCATTTGGTCTCCAGAACTGAGTTGCTGGTTGTTAGAGAAAAATGTATTTAACTTGTATTCATTAATACAACTGGATGAGATTCTCATTATTTAATAGGCAGTTTAACTTGAGAATCAGAGCAGATGAGGAAAAATTAGGCCTTATTATGCTTTAACAACTTTACATTATTTTTCTTGGTTCATTGTTAGCTGGTTTATTATAGTATATTGAACTGTTTACCAAATAGTAAACTCTAATCAAATGTTTAGAAAATGCTTTTTAAAAATGATATTCTTAACCATTTTGCCTTATTGCAAGGCATTTACATATACACATTGAGAAGCTGTATCTGAGGATGTTTCTTCAGAGATGTGTTGTGAGCTGCTCTGGTAAACTATTTTTTGAATCTTAAAGGATTTTAGCCACCTGCAAAACAAGAGGTTTTTATTATTTTTAGAATAGTCTTTCTGGGTCCCCAATGTATATTTTGCCAAAATGCCTAAAATAAAGTATTGCAATAAAAAAATCAAAGTTTGGTACCAATCCGACAATAAAAATTTTTTAAGCCTTTAAGAGCATATAAACAATTTGAGCCAATGGACATGTCTCACTGAATTGACTATATAGACCATATTAGTCCATTTTCATGCTGCTGATAAAGACACACTTGAGACTGGGAAGAAAAAGAGGTTTAATGGACTCACAGTTCCACATGGCTGGGGAGGCCTCACAATCATGGCAAAAGGCAAGGGGGAGCAAGTCACCTCTTACGTGGATGGTGGCAGGCAAAGAGAAAGAGACCTTGTGCAGGAGAACTTCTCTTTAGAAAACCATCAGGTCTTGTGAGAATTATTCACTATCACGAGAACAGCACGGGAAAGATCTGCCCCATGACTCAACTACCTCCCATGACGCATGGGAATTGTGGGAGCTACAATCCAAGATTCGATTTGGGTGAGGACACAGCCAAATCATATTATAGACCTATTAATTCCCTACACTAATAAACTTCCCTGTTATTATTTCCGGAGCACATATGTGCTGGAAATTAGCTCCAGGTAATGAGAAATTCAGCGGAGGGCAGTAAAAATGAAACCAGATATTCTTATACTAATTTGAGGGTTTAATCTCACTGGGCCTCCTTTTTGTTTATTTTTAGTGCATTGGAGACAAATCAGTAGATTTTCTGAGTAAATAGAAATGAGTCATGTTCCTATGTACATACATTTGACTCTTCAAAAAGACAGAACAACGTAGGTCTGTACTGGCATAAGCAAAATGTTGTGGAGATCGGGTCAGCTGCCAAGTGTGAGCAACCTCACCCTCCCTAATCAGACAGCATTTCTTATATTATTTCTGGATTAATATGAGTAGGTAATCTGGAATAAATTCTCTAGTGACCTAAAACTATGAATATTCTACATAGTTTATTGTCAGTGAATGTACAAGTGGGATAGTCCGAATAAACTTTTAGAAACCCAAACCATGTCCAGGATCATGGACACTCGTACTCAATGTTTTCAAAGGCATTCCAGGAAGAAAGAGGTGATGCAACATGCCATAAACCATATTCTCTGGAAAACAGACTTGGAAGCAGATATTTAGGCACAGCAAATTTGTTTTGATATGGGGTTCTCTTAAGATAAACACCCGTGTGCAGTAGATTTGGCTGTCTTTGGCTGAAGACAATTGCAGGAAAGAGACTTTACTGAGAAGACTCCCAGCTCCTCGGGGAATGAATGCCTCAGTTCTGAACGGGTATCTGGGTTGCATATTTGAACAAAACATCATAACTTTAGTAAATAAAGCTACAGGTTTTTCTTATTTCTCCTATCTACTTCTTGTCCGGGCAACCTAAAATTTATTCATTATTCCTGCGATTTCACCAGGAAGAATATAGTAATAAAAACCAATTTCTGTATCTTATACATTATATTTAACCATAAAATTTAGTGCTATAATTAAATAGATAAAGTAAGAAATAAGGTATTCAAGATTCTTTTGAACCTGTGTGAATGTACATAAATAGTGCGTTGAAAGTATGATGAATTTTTATATCATCTTTCTGGAGAAATATAAGGAAAATACTTGAATTTTACATAACCAAAGTATCAGTTACTATTCACAATGAGACTACATAGAAAGCATTCCAAAAAGTTTAAATGAAATATCCTTTCAATGTTATGTTGTTTTCCTGTGTTTTATCTACTTAATTAGCATTTTATCAATCACTACTAACATCAAATACGATAACTTGCTTCACTGGAAAGTATCTGCTCAATCTTGTGAATGAAATTGATAAGGTAGAAGGTAATGGTTTATTGGCAAGAAAATAAGAAAGAAGGGAACTAAAAATTGAGAGTTACCTACTTCGTAGTATCTATTTTGTGTATGGTATCTGATTTCACTTTATCTCAACCCTCCCCTAGACGTAGCTGTTATCAACTTTATGGTATTTACTTACCCGTTTTATTCTTTTTATAAGGACACATGCACGTGAATGTTCATTGCAGCTCTGTTTACAATAGCAAAGACTTGGAACCAACCCAAATGCCCATCAATGATAGACTGGACAGGGAAAATGTGGCACATATACACCAAGGAATACTATGCAGCCATAAAAAAAATGAGTTCGTGTCCTTTTTAGGGACATGGATGAACCTGGAAACCATCATTCTCAGAAAACTGACGCAAGAACAGAAAATCAAACACCACATGTTCTCACTCATAGGTGGGTGTTGAACAATTAGAACACATGGACACAGGGAGGGGAGCATCACACACTGGGATCTGTTGGGGGGAAACAGGGGAGGGACAGTGGGGAGTGGGGAGGGATAACATGGGGAGAAATGCCAGATACAGTTGATGGGGAGGAAGGCAGCAAACCACACTGCCATATGTGTACCTATACAACAATCTCACATGTTCTTCACATGTACCCCAAACCTAAAATGCAATAAAAAATAATAGTCATCATAGCTAAAAAAAAAAAAAAAAAAGAATAAGGAGATGTTTTAAACATATAGAAAAGTGCAGGGGGCAATATAAAATCACGTACATAATCATCTCCTTTGCTTCATATCATTTTAAATATAAATAAAATATTACAGATATGCTTGAAATACATTTTAGGTTATACATGTTCAAGCTGAGGAAAGTAAGTTCAGAGAGAAATGAGCTTGGCCAGTCTCACTCCCCTAGTAAGTAGGGCTAAGATTTGATCCTCTATACGTGGGTTCTGGAGCTGCTGTTCTTTCCCTCCACTATGTATACATCCTCTGTACTCTCTGAAGAGTCTGGATAGAGATACATTGCCTGGAGTTTATCTACGGTGGGAGAAATGAGCCTTTTACTTTTGTAGTACCACATCAGTTGCCAATTAATTTTGGCACATAAATATGTATTATAACTTTATCTGTTAACTATTTTCTGTACCACATCAAGAGAACAATATAATTTGGTTATAATAGCTTAATTTACTTTACTATTATTAGTCATAACAGTACATAAATGCATGTGTCTAAAGGAATGCACAGAGATGACATGTGATACGTAACAAATAAGCAATACGGCATTTCTAAGTGGTTTATGTTATATGTATGAACATGAATTCTCTGCAAGGATTTTTTTTTTTAATCCAGAAACTGTTTCTGGTTGGTTTTCTTTCTTTCCTATAGCTGTTATTATCACTCTATCTTCATCTACAAAGTGGAGATCATAATATTTATCTCATATGACTCTTAAAAAAATGAGATAAAAGCATTTAATGGAAGTATGTGAAAGCGCTTGACTGAGCAATTAGTATAAAGAAGCTACTTAGTATTTCTTTGCTATGGTCACCTACCTGAAAAGAAAAGTTATTTTGAGTGCAGTGGTAGGATTGGGAAACAGCCAGCGTATTAAATATTTTAAAATATTTGTGTTTGATTAAGTTCAACCACCTACTTTTTAGGAAATCACTTAGCATATGAAACTTATTTTAAAAGAGTACTTATTCCACAGTTGCTTTAGAAGAAAGAAAAAGAAAATTAGTTTACCTTACTTATAAGGGTAGCTCATTTTTGTGGCCAAATGTGAGAGCCCAAAGAGGTAAGCAAATATCTGTGAAATGATATTTTTGCTATGCTGGCAGAAATGAACAATTAAAATGTTATTGTTATTAAGGTAGTACTGTCATTATAATTTTACTATCTCTAGAGGAATACCAGGGATCTTATTAAACACATACTTTTTAAAAGTTGAAATCTTAGATAACTATTATTATTACTATGTGTGTGAGAAAACAACTGCATGGGGAAAGATGTGTTCTTTAGAAAACTGGTAGGTTATTAAAATAAAAATAAATAGAAAATGGAAAATTGCATGATATTGTCAAGTCTCCCTTGAGACTCAACCACAAAACAATTCTTTCATTGTAAGTTTTTCCCCCCTTAATGAATCATTTTGAGTTCTTTTTAATGTGGGCACAAGGAAACAAAAAAGAATTCTTCTATATAGCTAAGGCAACCCAAATCATATTCAAATGTTGAGAATATTGAAGCCATAAAGAAAATAAGAATACTGAAATACCATATGTCTGCTTTCATTAAAATAACCAAACGATTCTGTATTTTCCAAGTGGGATTCCTTAATATACAAATTTTAAACCTTGCAATTCTCCCCAAAAATATGGAGGTCTAAAAAACAAAGTATTCCATTAGTCAACTTAAGTCTCATTTAATTAGAGAATAATTCTGATATATCAAGTAAGAATCTTCTAGAGGCCTGTGCTTTTGTAAAAAACGAAAGAGCCCAAGTAAGTAGAAGCCTCAGGAGAAGAGGAGTATTATAGAGGGAATATAGCAACAATTCTTATTAATATTAAATTTAAAAATTGGCTTGAATAGGAAAACACTTCAAAGCTCATTTGCCACAGAACTTTGTCATTCTTCCCCTTATTTGACTCATCTCAATTGGAAAGCGCAGATGTTTTGTACATCTGCCTTCCTCTCACCCGCCCTAAAATTTTTCTTATGAGGTAAACCGCCAATCCTAATACATCCAACAATATTTTACCATGAAAATACATTCAATGTTTGTATTTAGATGCATACAAGTTTCCTGAAATTGTGGAATATTCCAGCTGTACTTAGAAAGATCTCTGAAGATTATCCCCTCAAAAAAAAAAAAAAAAAAAAAAAAAAGATGATCTCTAGTGGTTATATTTTTAAAGGTTTACTGTTCTATTGAATATATATCTAGTTCTTTTTCATAAAAATGAATAGCCTGGCGTTAAGTAACTTTGTTAAGCACAGTATGTACAGCTATGCACACACTGATGTCACCATTGCCAATTTTATTAAAAGAACCACAATACAGAGCAAAGAGAAAAAGAGAAGAGATGTTCCTATTAATGGCATTTCAAATGCATATTTAAACAGCTTATCTACTCTAAAGTCATTTCTGATAGATTAAATAGCTGTATTCCAAATTTTACAAGATGCACATCTCTCCTTTATTTCTTTCTCAGCTTGCCTCAGCTGAATAGCTCAAATTGTTTGGTACTGGTAAAGCATGAAAATGTGAGATTAAAAAAAGAAACGAAGCTACAGCCTGGGTGGCCTACAGGCCTTAGAAATTGCAACACTTTAAAATTCAACATATTTTACATCGCTTCAACTGTTACACATTTTTTTTTTTTTTTTTTTTTGCTTTTGGTGATGTCAGAAGATTTATCTGGGATGCCTGTCCATGGGTAAATGGTGACCAGGGTAAAAACTGAGGGAGCTAGGGAAGCACCTAGATTCCAAATCTTAGTAGTTAGCTCTAGAATGCTTCCTGCAGCGTGGGGTAGAAGAGTGGTGTCTCTGTGTTTGTACACGCTGTGTGTCTGATGTGCAAAGGGGAAGATAGGGAGGAAGTGCTATAGCAGACAGTCACTTGTGGTAGCTCTCTAAAGGGACCTGGCACTTCCTGCCATTGCATAGAACCGAGGAATGAGAAGGAAATAAGCATTTGTTACATGTGGGATCTCACTGGATCCTTTCAGTGCTAGGAGAGAGCTATTTCTCCCCTTGAGGTGTGTAACTCACCAGGTTTCACTTATTGAGCCATTGCTTTGAAGCTCAAGGTCAAATTCATAGCCAAGGTCTAAGTCTTCATGATGGGCCTTTTTGTATTAGCCTCCTTTCAGGCATGTTTTTGTGTTGTTCTCCTTCCTGATTATTTTTTATTAGTGCTGTCTGAGCTTATGTATTTTTATAAACTGCTTTAAATGCTTTCTGGAACAAATGTGCATATAATCAAATAGACCAATAACCAGGAAAATGATATACCTGATAGCATCATTTGACCCACGAGGAAGCTGAATTTTAGTTTGTCCAAGGTCACCCAGTAATCCCTTGTGCGAGGGGCGGTGAGTCTGGTTCTTGGCTTCCAGTCTGCATCTTCTAGTCTTACCTACTTATTTCTTCTTAACTGAGCATGAATGAAAATCTCAAATGATTATTTCTTTAGCCATTTCCATTTCTCTGTAGTTAAAATCCTTTCTACTTGAAATTCCTCCCCCACCTTTCATTCCCAGTAAAAGTTTTGCTAACCTCTCCCAAGACACTTGAAATACCTTCCCATGAAGCATTTCATCATTGTTACATCTCTTCTTAGACTCTCCTTTGCCTTCTGTTTTCAGTCCACAAGTTTCTTTCTCCCCCATCTGCCTACTGACTAGGATTTTGTTTGCTTGTTTTTGTTTGGATCACAGGTACTAAAAATATGATCTTACAATTTTAAATGATAGACATATGATTCCTATTATCTTCACTTCTAAGCATTCCTGAATTAGACAACTCAGGCTGGAAGCAAAAACACGAAGGCATACTATTTTTGCAAAAGAAAAGGGTATTCTTAAAGTTAAGTTCTTGATGCAGGGAGAAAACATTTTATGATTTGCATTTTATTTCCCACTATAATACAAGCATGTCAAGTATTGACCTACAATAAATGCTTAGCAAAAGCTTAGTGTTTTTCAGTCATGTTACCAGGGCATTGTATATTTAATGCATAAAAATGTCCATAGACCATTTCTCTTATGTACTTTATATGCTCAGAAAAGGAAGCAATATATACTAGTGGTTAAGCACATGGACATTTTAGCCTGAGCACGTGATTAAATCTCAGCTCCACTCCTTGCATGTTGTATGACATTGAGTGAGTCATTTAACAGCTGTGGGTCTACATCTCTTCACCTGTAAAATGGTGACAATAATAATACCTATTTAATAAAGGTATTGTGAGAGTTAACTGAGATAACACATGCATGTAAAGCATGCAATAAGGCACATGGCAAGTACTTTATGTGTTATGTATTATTAATTTGTAAAGAATTCATACAAGAAGCCATAGAAAAACATCAACTGCAACTAAGATGCAAAGTTTGTTGCTGTTAGAGCAGGAGTAAATAAGATGATATGTATTTCAAATATCCAAAAGCTTTTTCTATTTCTGAGGAGCAACAATGGGAAGTCTATGGTGGCGTTAGGTAGTGCCATATAGAAAAGACAACAGGAAGGTGAGGACGGGCGTTGGGAGGGTGGAGCCAGGAATCAAATGGTATGGTTTCCTAGGCGATGTTCTTTTCAGAAACCCAGAAGTACTATATGCATTACAGAGTCTGCAACCAAACTGTATCCATGAACCTATACCATCTAAATGTTAACAGAGTGCAGAGTGTCTTTTACTCCATGTCAAACTATAGTTCAGAAAAAATATTTTATTTTGTGATAGTGATCATAAGTGAAGGAATCAGAAAGACTTGGTCATTCTCTACAAGCTTGTTGTCATGAGGAGGAAGGTGAAAAGCATTCAAAAAAAGCTTAAACCCTTTCCCCAATATTTCAAAGTGGCTTTGATGGTATTTAGATAGCAAACTCATTTTAAAGAGAATAGGATTTTCACAAAACAGGAAAATCAAGCAGCTGGCATAGCAAGTTATCTGAATTTGATCTGAATTGACGTCAGGGAGCTGGGAATGCCCCAGGCAATCCTGCATTCCGCTTCTTTCTGCGGTATTTTGACAGTAGTGAGAATGTCTGAGTGTTAATCATTTTCTGACAGTGTAGGCTCTAATCTTATGCAAAATGAAAGCATTCAGAGATTTTACCTGCTTGGTTCCAATCAGGACATTTCTTCTAGAAAAACTATTCTGTAGTAAGATTGTGTATAGCTTATTTTACATATATATGTTTATATATGTATTTATATTTAATTTATATAATAAACCTAAAAATATGTAACTGCTAAGTTTGGTAGTAGCCTTTCTTCAAAGCATCATTCTTGAGAAGAGAGGTTATTTTATAACACCTTACTGGTAGAGACTTAAATCTAAAAAAAGAAAATTCAATCCAGACTTTTGTATCCAAATATGAATGTTAATTTCCTGGGTATATCTTTAAAAAAAAAAAAAAAACTTGCAGTGTGGGTATATAAGCAGGGCCAGATGTCTCTGTGTTAATCATTTCTACTCTTCAATAAATAACGATGGCATACAGTGAAGATAAAGCCCAGATGGCTGACATATTGCACAAATCATTGGATGCGCTGTATATTTTTTTCATCATCTCCTAATAGATGAGAGAGTAGTCATCTTTTTATCTATTCCTCAATCAAATAACAAGTAACTACTTACTGTGTCTTCTGAGGGCCACTGTGCTAGTGGCTAAGTAGGTTATAAAAACCTATCAGATATTGCCAGATATTACCATAATATAATCTGCTTTAATCTCTATTACCTTCAGGATCTGTTACATCATAGTCTTTCCTAGGAGACTGGGGTTTCTTGGAATTGTTTTAAAAAGTAATCCAAAACCAGAGCTGATTTTGCCATGGTGATTGCTTAACTAATTTGCTTACTAGCTTGAGTCTTACACATTATGGTGGCTATTGCTGGTTATCAAGTGATGGTTGGTGAATCATAGACTTTTAGGACTCTTAGAGAAATTCAGAGCTGACCCACATTACAGTTTACAGTTGAGAAAATTTGAAACAATGACTAAGTGGTCTCTCTAGAGCCAGGCAGTTCGTGTCAGAATTGAGGCTTAAACTATTGGCTGCTAACTTGTAGTCTGTAGCTCTTTCTAGTATGTATGTTACTTCATCTCAGAAATGTGGTGAAATTAAGTGTAGTGAAATTAAACTACTGTAGTGAGATTAACATTGGTATCACAGGAATAAAGATGCAGTAACTTTGGGTTTGCTGCTGCCATTGACTCAGGATGGGATGAAGAAAGGGGAACAAACATGATTGTACCTACTTCATTTGTTTGTTCTAGGAGGAAAATAAGGAAATGGGATCCGGCTCCACACAGGGTTTCAATGGGGGCTTTGACTGGTCTAGGTTACCTAGAATTTTTCAGTGTACAGAACTTTGTAGGCATAGACTCTCAAATGATAGGGAAGGCAAGTATGCACAAAGATAGGACATTTATAGAGTGAGCCTGGAAAGATAAAGAGATGTTAAGTGGTTGGCTGTAGACAATTATAGTCCATTATGAGTTGAGCGTAAAAACATACACATTATTCATCAGATACTGAATTACCAGATAGTGCTGGTATTTAGATGAAAACATTTGGCTTGGATGGGAAGCCCCTCAACAACCGTGGCTTTTACTTGTTTCTAGTCAAAACATGCCTGGCATGGAGAAGCCTAGACCCTAGTGGAATTCCCCAGGGATGTTTTATGTAGTTGGGATTCCCAGTAGTTGATGATATTGGGAAGCAGAACATAACCAGAAGAGCTGGGAGTCAGTCTTGCCCAGATGGGGCACAGGCAAAAACCATACTTAGCCTGTCCCCAAGTCACAATAAATTGTGTTCTGTTTAAGTTGTAGTTATGCTATCTCTTCAACAGAGACCATAATAATCTTTGCTTCATTTATTTAGTTTCAGTGTTTATGCTACTGATGTTTGCCACTTAGTTAAAATTAGCTTTAATATGGAAGAAGAGGGTATACCTCTTTCTGGAAACATAACACTCAGCCTTAAAGGTAAAGGGAGTGGCAGAGGTGTCCCTAAAAAGCAACTTGCATGCAGAGCACTGTGTGGATTGAGGCCACTGTTGCCGGATATCCAGCCTTAGCAGGTCATGCATGCAGACAGTCTTTATGTGTGATCATTTCAGTACCATCCAGAACTCTCACTTACTCTCCTGCTCTTCCACCACCACCTTCAGTCCCTGGTTGCAATGAGCCACGCAAAACAGAGAAAAGGCAACAGAGATTACCTTAGTATCGGCAATGCTGGAATATAGTTCTGCTGGTAGCTTCTAAAAAAAAAAAAAAAAAAAAAAAAACCCTAAAAAATAAAACTGTAAGGAAAAAAACAATTAAAAAGTGTCAGTCTCCTTGCCCTGGGCAGGTCTTGGAACAGTAGAGGATTTTAAAGACTATGAAAATTATTTTCTATGGAATTCCAGAGAAGGGGATAGGCTCAAGTTTATATATGTGGGATACATATTTACTTATTTAATAGATTTAAAAATTTATTTCCATGTTTATTGGTCAGGGTTCTTGAGAGGACAGAACCTATATGTCATGTGTGTACATAGAAAGAGATTTATTTTAAGGAGTTTACTGACACAGCTACAGAGACTGAGAAGTTTCAAGATCTGCAGCCAGTAAGCTGGAGACCCAGGAGAGCTGCTGGTATAAGTTCCAG
The DNA here is from genome assembly GCF_001604975.1 of Cebus imitator. Classification (NCBI taxonomy): domain Eukaryota; kingdom Metazoa; phylum Chordata; class Mammalia; order Primates; family Cebidae; genus Cebus; species Cebus imitator. The sequence continues at coordinate 683,288 of NW_016107570.1, read as the reverse complement.
ACTGAAAGCTAGCAGGCTTGATACCCAAAAGGAACAGATGTATCAGTTCATGTCCAAAGCCAGGGAAAAAACAACCTCCTAGCTCAAATAGGAAGAAGGAATCCTTTCTTACTTGTGGGAGGTTCAGCATTTATGTTCTGTGCAGGCCTTCAGTTGATTGGATGAGGGCCATCCAAATGTAGGAGGTTAACCTGCTTTCTTCAGTCTACCAGTTCAAATGTGACTCTTATCCAAAAACACCCTCACAGACACACCCCAAATAATGTTAATGAAATATCTGGGCACCCAGTGACCCAGTCAAATTGACATGTAAAATCAATCATCCCACTATGTATAATTATTCATGTGTTAAACAGTGAATTTATATAGAAAATTTTTAAATGATGGTTATTATTAGAAAGGACATAAGAAGGTAATTTGAGATTTGGTGATTTGGAACCCATTATTGCTTGAAGTCCATTAAGCAAGAGTCAAAAAATTTCACGCTGTTATGATAATGATGTGTACACCATTCTAAAAATAATCCTTATTTACTAAGGCATGACAATAACTTCTGTGGGTCAATTTCAGACAGAACAAGGGAGAATCATCTTTTTTCCTTTTATTTCTTTGACTTCTGTTAATATATTTTTTATGAAAAATCTTGAATCTCTAAGGGCATATTCTTTTGTTACTACAGGGATGATTTCGTCTGAATATCTGAAATGGCATTGCAAAATGATTTTCTTTAGCAATTACCACTTTAGAAGAAGGTCATTTTAAAGGCAATATTTAAAAGAACAATGCCACAATAAGTGGCTCTTCTCATCGTCCTTACATTCATTCTTTAAAATGAAGAGACCAGTAGATAATGGTTAAACCAGCATGTTTCAATAAACACATCATCACTTAATTAACTGAGGCAACTTTCCAGACGTATTAAGGAATTAAAGTACGTAATGATCTAGAATATGAGAAGCCTAATAAGCCAAATAAGTTTCATTACGAAAAAATATCTGTCATTTTGTTAGTTGACAAACTGGAGAGGGTATGAATGTTTAGGTGATGTTTTAGCTAGCCTAGAGACTTACTCTTAGGTCTAAGGAATCACTTAAAATGTGAGAGTTAAAAGAAAAGCTTTTGTTATTTTTTCTTTTTTTCCTGAAGACGTGGGTTTTGTGTGCACCAAGGATATAAAGAAAAATCATGCTTGCCGATGATGAATGGCTTCAACAGAGACTGTGGTCAATCATGAGAGTGGTGGGAACAACAAAATGACCAAAGGTCTTGATTTCCAAGAAAAGTCAAATCATGAAATCTTCATGTTGGAGGAGACCACAGAAGTACAGGGACTCAGGAAGGTTATGGGATTTCAAAACTATACCTCTGGAGCACCCCTTCCTTACAACCACCAAAATGCACCCACAGAGCAGGGAATAGGGATCCAAAATTATGGACATTTCCACTTGAAGGGTTCCACAGGTCTAATTCAACTCCCATTTTAGAGATGAAGCAGCTGTCTCAGAGAGGTGAGTGATATATTCAGAGACATGTGGCTAGGGGGCAACCAATTGCAGACTAGGCTTCTTGATTCAAACTTTTTTTTTTTTTTTTTTTTTTTTTTTACTGCATTGTATTACTCCCCAGTCTATTAAAAAGTTAAACTGCCATATTGAACAAGCAATATTCATACAGCACAGTAAGAAATCATTTGTCTTTCCTTCCACTGTCATTAAAGTCCAATAGAGAGGTAGGTCTTAGCATGTCCACAGGTCTCTCAGAAGAAATCCTCTCTTGAATTTCTTGTCTCTCTTTGACCTCTTTTACAGGCAGCATGTGGGATGTCAGCTAACAGTCAGAAAAGCTCTGCCTTTACAAATCCTTCAGGATGTTCCAGCAACTCCAGAGTGTAGGGCTATGTGACATCTATTGTTTGTCCTTGGGCTTTTTAGGCCCTCTGCTGCAACTAGAGAGAAAGACCTTCAGGAACATTCTGCTGTGCAGTTGGCCACCTAGTTCATGTGCACGACACTGCCCTGGTCACCACTGCCATAGTGACTCTGTAAACCCTAAAGACTATTGGCCTTTACTTAAAGTCCATTTCTTTTTTTTTTGAAACGGAGTTTCACTCTTGTTGCCCAGGCTGGAGTGCAATGGCCTGATTTCGACTCATCACAACCTCCTCCTCCCGGGTTCAAGTGATTCTCCTGCTTCAGTGTCCCGAGTAGCTGGGATTACAGGCATGTACCACCATGCCTGGCTAATTTTGTATTTTTAGTAGAGACGGGGTTTCTCCATGTTGATCAGGCTAGTCTCGAACTCCTGACCTCAGCTGATCCACCCGCCTTAACCTCCCAAAGTGCTGGGATTACAGGCATGAGTCACCACACCCCACTGACTTAGTTCATTTTAAGGGAGGAGAATAATATTAATTGTTTTAATCCGGGCAAGTTTTATTGTAATAAAGTAAATGGCACAAAGGCAGGGACTACACTTCCATATTGGTTATAATCACCCTGTCTGGTACACAGTAACTGCTCAATAAATGAATAAGTGAACAGAAACCTATTAATTGGATCAAGTAAAAAGAGATTTAGTGGAAATATACAAAGTAATTTAAGTAAAATGACATTTGGAAAATAATGCCTGGCTTCACAGGGTACTCCCATCCTGGCACATTGGACCCATTAACCTCTCCGTGAATCTCAGTGACCCAACATGGCCAAATATTATGTTGGGTTATGATGATGTGACTGTAGTGCCCATTGTGAATTTGGAGAAGCAGAAGCACTCTGGAGTGGCCTGGGCTGGATCAGAACCTGGATGTTGGGTAATAATGGGAAATAGATAAGGGAGGTAATCTGTGATGTTGGCATATGGCGTTTTTATTAAATCTCAGACTATTCAGAGAGTATGTGGGAACATTATCTCACTGTTATACTATATAATCTTCCTGAAAGGATAGTTACTCAAAGAAAAATATATACTTTTCATGTATATGAACAATAATATTGTCAAAAGAAACCTCAATTTTCTTATGTAAATTATTTTACCCTTTTTGATAACTTTGCAAACTGAAAACTATTACTGAATAGTTTGAATTAAAAAAATAACCGTGGAGTACTAAAATATTCATGAACAAAAATCTTGGTGAATTTCTTCTTTAATGAAGTTATTGAAATGTTTTTCAATATTTAAATAATTTGTATTAATTATTTCAGTAATTCAAATATTACATAAAATTATTTTATGAATTACCAAAATAATTTATTTTATGAATTTTTTTTGAATTACTGTATTTCAATAATTCAAAAATTTCATAAAATTTTTCAGTATTGAAAAATAATTTAAAAATACAACCCCCAAAAAATGTCTCCAGTAAGTTGGGAGACCAATCTGTGTGCTATAATATATTAGTAAAATCTTTAGAGAAAGAGACAAAAAATTCTTGGCATAGAAATTATAAGTTAATTTGCATACCCTCCCCACTCTAGTCTGAATTTACAGGATATATGCTATGATTATTCTATCACAAGATGTTTTGTCAGTTCAGTACTGTCTTGATTAAAATTATGACTAAATTTCTTTTCATAACATTGTCAAAGGCTATCAGTTTTCAGACAGTGAGAAAAGGACAAGCAGCTGGAATCAGCTGAGAACCCAACAATCTATTGTAAAATTACAGTTTATTTTACCACTCAGCATATGTATTCATACACACATATGTACATTCAACTGAGACAAAAGTTTCACAAAATCTTACTTTCACTACATGTGATAATCTCTAACATACTCTATTCTGTTTGTTTTAAAGTTTTTCACAACACATGAAATTTGTTCGTCATGAGCTCAGTTTGAATTTTGCTGACTCAAGGCAAAAATGTAAATGGGAAATTTGGAATTACTATCGAAGTTGGAAGGGAAAAAATAGAAAATACATATGATTTCACGTTTTTTCCCTCGAAGGTGAGATACAAGGTTGACTAGTCTGAAATCTAGTATTTATTTATCTGTAATTGTTTAGGGTTAATCGTGGCTAAGCATGACTGTGGATGTAGTAGAGCATCTGCTTACAGCTGTTATGTCATGAGTCTCCTAATCATGACGGTGCTTAGAAATTCTCCGGGGACCATTGTAAAATATGCAAAAGAACTGGAAACTCCAGGCCAAGTGATTTAGAATCTCTGAGCATGGAGCCTGAGCATCAGTATTTTTAAGAAGCTCACCAAGTAATTCTAATATGAACCTAGGACCCAAACCACCAATAGCAACTCTGAGTACATGCCTTTGCCTTATGCATTGAATACTTTTATCATGTTAACAATTCTTTTTTATCATATTTTATGTTTCATGTGCATCACCCAAGAGCAACAGATATTTTTAAATAACAGAGGTTACAATGAGCATACAATTATGCACATCATTGAACCTCAAATTTTAAGATACTTATTACTAAAATGTTATAGCTTTAATTTATTAAAAATCTCATAAAGAATTCATTGATAGGAACAGGTTATATGTTAAGTACTACTTTTCTAGTTGAATATGGCTTAGGAGAAGTCTAATTAACTAAGTCAAATAGATAATTTGTAGACTTAAATAATCCTCAGTTATTTTATGTCTTCCAAAACCAAAAATGACATCTTTAATTTTGTCATAGATTTTAATTAAGATTGACATACATACGCCCACATAAACAAAAACTGTAGAGTTTAGTGTCTGTGGTATGTAATTGATGAACTGTTTTCTAAAAGGATTTTGAACATTTAGTAAACTAAGATATTTAAATTATTGACAAATAGAGGAGCTTTCTGTACCCAATTTAAAAAGAAGATACAATGATTTGTAGTTAGTGTATCCATTTTTCAAAGATAAACAGACACTTCAGAAGTTCTTAAAAACAGGTTGTTCTTTTAGATAATTTAAACATTTCCTCTGAAATCTTATTTCTGAATTCACCCTAGACATTTACAATCTATCTGAAAAAAGTAATGTTGCTGTAAACCTAAAATCTGTGCTCATACAGATTCTTACCATTTCTAATTACATAATACTCTGGCAAGAACTAGTAATGCCTGAAAAAATTAGATATGAATTTTCCCATGTGAGACCAATTATTAAACGTTATCAACTAAATCAAATATTTTGTTTTAATTTCAACTTTTATTTTAGATAGAGGGGGCACATGTGCAGGTTTGTTACACGGGTATATTGCATGATGCTGAGATTTGGGGTATGGATCCTGTCACCCAGAGAGTGAACGTAGCATCCAATAAGTAGTTTTTCCACTCAAACTCTCCTCTCTACCTTCTCCTGCTAGTAGTCTACAGTGTCTGTGGTTCCCATCTTTCTGTCTGCATGTACTCAGTGTTTTGCTCCCACTGAGAAGTGAGAGCATGTGGTATTTGGTTTTATGTTCCAAATATTTTAGATTAATTTGCTTAGGATGATGGCCTCCAATTGCATCCATGTTGCTGCAAAGGACATGATTTTGTTCTTCTTTATGGCTGCATAGTATTCCATGGTGTATTTATACCATATTTTCTTTATCCAAACCACCATTGATAGACAGGGTTGATTTCATGTCTTTGCTGTTGTGAATATTGTGATGATGAACGTAGGAGTGCTTGTGTCTTTTTGGCAGAATGATTTATATTCTTTTGTCCAAATAGCCAGTAATGGTGTTGCTATGTTGAATGGTAGTTCTGTTTTAAGTTCTTTGAGAAATCTCCAGACTGCTTTTCACAGTGCATGAAGTTATTTACATTCTCACCAACACTGTATAAGCAGTCCATTTCCTCCGTAGTACTGCCAGTATCTGTTGTTTCTTAACTTTTTTATAATAGCCTAAATGTAGTATTTTAAAACCTGAACCTATTGTATTTTTAAAATCTTATTAAATGATACTTTTAGCCTTCATTGATTTATTTTATTAGGTATATAGGTAGGCATATTTTATAGAAAGAAATTCATTAATATTTTATAGCACTAATATGTCCCTTTGTTTTTTAAGAATAAAATATATAAATTGTTTTAGAAGAGTAAAATCAATATAATAGCTACTGCTGCTCAGTACAATTAAGCAAGTTACAGAAATCCTTTACTCGGTATCACTACCAAGTTTTTTCTAATATTCTCATTTTAATTTTTTGTAGGTAGTTTTTACAGTTGCCTTAATGTATTCTGTCAATTGTGAATAGAAATTCAAATTCTTGAATTTGACAATTCTGTCATTTTTGTGTTCCTTAGTCTTTATTTGTAGACTGATAGTCCTATTGTTTTTTTTATGTGTTACTATTATCTCTGGATAATTGCCTATAAATTATTGAATCTTATTATGAGATTCAATTACCTCCTAAAATGATTTATTGTGACATGTTGTAATGCTATTAATAAGTGTAGTTTGTAAGCAGTATTTCACCGTTCTTTCTAGTTAAAATTTAGTCCAGGATATTTATTTTGTGATTATTGAATAGGTAGATTAGAAAAATCTCCTTTCTGCCATCATGAAACTGATAAACGACTTATAGGGAAGGGAAGAGATGGACATTTGACCACATGCAATGCAGTTTTCCAAAGTATATAACCCAAACCTATATTAAAAGTAAATGCAGTGTCAGATGGGTATTATTTTTTGCAAGACTGTGTTGCTCATGAACTTACCAGCCAAAGAAGACTATCTCTGACTAAGGCTTATGTAAAACTGCCAGAAGAGAATAATTCCAGTGTGAGTAAATTTGAACACATTCAGGAGAATATCCAAAAGTTAAGCCTCTCAGAAAATGTACATATGCTTAGATTTTACAAATGATGTATTTCCAGGTATTCACTAGGCCTGCTAAAATAAGCTAGCATATTTTAAAGATAATTATGTTATTGAAATAGAGCTTAAAGTACAAAATCATAAGTGTACAGTTTGATTAATTCCTGCAAAGTAAACACATCTATGTAACCTCCATCCTGATCAAGAAATAGAACATTATCAATTCCCCCAGGAGCCTCTGGTACCATGTTCCAGTCCCCTCCCACCACATCACATTAGATTAGGTTTTGTCTGTTTAGTTTTTTAATATTTTGTGTTCTTGGTGAGAGTGCTGCTTTTCTGTAAGCAATTTTGCTATATCTGAGTGCTGCTTTTCCATAAGCAGTTTTACTGTATCCAGAAGAACTCATTTAAATTTTAAGGTCACTATTTTCTTCATAAAATAGAGGGAAGGGAAAATAGGTTGGTGGGAGGAAACTCATGCTTCTGATTCTCTCCCTAGCCTATGAGCAACATAATCATGCTTTCAGAGCCTTGTTTTTAGTGACATGCTTGGAAAAGTTTTTGAAAACATTAGTTTGGGTTCTTTACACTTTCATTGTGAAACTTTATTTTATATGGTATTACTAATAAAATGGAAAAATGTAGAATTGTGAAGGGGAAAAAAGTATAGTTTTAAAGACAAGCCTGCCCTCTAATTTCCTTTTTGCCTTTTTGCCTTGAGTGGTCAGTGGGAACACTCTGGGAGCTTGGGGACTTTGAGGCATACAGCAGTCAACAAGCCTGAGCCCTACAACAACGGAGTCTGGAAATTTTAGATTGTGAATGCCTAAAAAAGCACTGTTTAAGAGGCTATGCCAACCTTTTTGTTGTTGTTAATCTTTTTATAGGGGAAGACAAGAATAGACCTTAGGGATAGGGTAAAAAATGAGAAACCCCAGCCCCTTTATGATATTTTCCCTAAACCCCTTAAAGTTAACTCTGATTCATTTCTTAGTTAGAATTCAAGTTAGGGTTCCTGCTTTGCAAAACTCATATGTAGTTTAAGGTGACAAAAGTAAAAATTCTTGCCATGTCCCACATTGACCTGAGAGTGGAAATAAGACTACAGATTTGTTATCCCCATGAGAGTTGTAGAAGAAAACTGAGATTATGCTTCATAATATCTATTTTAAGTGGGACTAGTATTTAACAATGGTTCTTAGCCTTATTTTGGGCTAGAGATCCCTTTGAGAATCTGAATAAAGCTGAAGGCCTTCTTCTCTGAAAGGTGTACATAGGTATGCATAATTTAGCCACTGGTCTAGTCCATTCAAAGACCCCATAAGCTAATTCACAATTCCCTCTGAGAGTCCCTGAGCCTTATTCTAAAATTCTTATTCTAAAATCTAAAATTCTCTGAAGGTCACCAGTGGAAACAATCTGGGAGTGATAGAAGTATGGTCCTTATTACAGTTATCTAGGAGGGGGAGAACCACACAGTCTTCATCCTTTACCCTTCCTTGATTTTGCCTTCTTCCTTCATGACTTGAATATGCCTTTATTTTCTCTTACTTCCCACTCAGAATTATCTTGGTTCATGCTGGTTTCCTCTGTTTAACAGAATTTTTTTTTTTTTTTTTTTTTTTTTTTTTTTTTTTTTTTTTTTTTTTTTGCAAAATAGTAGACACTTTTTAGGGGGAAGAAAAAACCAACCAACCTGTTTCTACAGTTGAAGACAGTAATTAAGCCAAATCCTTAGTTGGTTTTCATTTTTGAATTTAATACTGCACAAAATTAACTTTTTTACATAAAACTTTTCATGACTTCTGTTATTAACATTTTATTATTTTGATTAATGTTATGTATGTCAAGATAGTCAAGGTTAATCTGCAGTCATCCAAAATCTAAGTGGCTTCATATAACATATTTTATTTCTTATTCTCTTCAGATGTACCCAAGAGGGATAGGCTAGTCAAGAGGTTCTACTCGCCTCCCAGGTAGTAAACCTGGGACCCAAGGTGATTGATGCTTTATCTCAACTCAGGCGTCTTCAACAGGGAAAAATGATGTAATGAATCAGTCACAGGTTGCCTGAACTTTCACCCAGAAGTGACACATACCACTTTTGCTTAAATTAATTGGTCAAAGTATATCCCATATTCATGTAGAATATTAAAGGGGAGATTGAAGGCAATCTTACCATGTGACCAGAAAAAGGAAAGCTAGAAGTATTTGTTAGACACATTTACTCTTTTCTGTACTCCCCTCCAAGTTCTCCTGCCTTTTTGGAGATTTGATTGCTATTAAGCAGAAAAAAAGGGTTTGAGTCTTATTTTTGGTGAAAGAAAATATTCTGGGTTAACTATATCATATAATATATCTGAACTTAAAATAAGTGCACAGTTTCATATTATGAATTAAAGAAATAAAACACTAGCAGGAATGCAGAAAACCTAAACGACATTGAATCACTCTTATTAGTATTATACCACTTAGTTCATCTATAGTCTAGCCCTTGTAATAGCATATGCACTGTGATTTTAGTTAAATAGGAGCATGCCCCTTTCTGTTACATTTTAAATTCTAGTCAACACCAATATTTCTAGAAAAATGAATTAAGAATGAGTACTATTCCCAGAGTACATTCTGGTTTGTCTATAAATTCTAAGCTAAGCTTTATGTGGGAACTGTCAAAGGCAGAGTTGCAGTGTTGCTCCTTTTTTTATTCAGGAGAACTGACTTCTGTGGTCCCACTTGGAGTGACATATTGAGTGATGAGAAGCTGAGCAAATCTCCTCAGTCATTTTCTTCTAATAGTTTACTTCATGGCTTCCTTAGCGGTCCGCATCATTCTTTCAGCCTGACCATTTGCTTGAGGGCGATGAAGAGTAATGATGACAGGTTAGATGAGCTCTAGCTCCACAGATTTCTTAAATGCATCTGAAGCAAATGCAGCTTCATTGTCAGAAATAATAACATCTGGAAATCTGGACATTAAAAATCACTGGTACAGAGATCTTCTTGTTGAAGTAGAGACACTATAAGGCATTTTGGTAGCTACAACAAACAAGAAATTCTCCTTAAAACAAAAGAATTCTTGACCAAATCTTCCTGATCACTTTTTATAGGAAGGAAAAGTGCCTTTGGTGGATTATATGGAGTGTTTTGATGTTGTCTACAGTCTCCTAAATGACATAACTAAGTACAGGTTTTAAATATAATTATTAGCATATATATCATTATTCAAAATTTTCTAGATGAATTGCAAACATTATTGTAATAATATGATAAGTTAGGTGATGTCTCTATTCTGGCCATTGGAAATTAAGAATTAAAGCTTTGGTTAGAAATTAGAGCCTAAACTATACATTTGAGAGACATTAGTATAGTTGAAACTGTGAGAGTATTTTGGTTTACTGAGCTGGTTTATGTGAGAAAGCAAAAGGCCTACAACAGTCTATTTTCAGTATGTATTGTATTCCAGACTTTTTTCTAGGTCATTCTTTCTTTCCATATTTTCTCTTTCTTTATGAGAAAGCAGAATGATTCAAGCTGGGTATAACTGTATTAAAGGCCATGAACCTCGCTTTGTCTGAAAATAAAATTCATGCTCTTATTACTAGATTAAACTTCCTCCTGTTTGCACTGTCTGATGGGATTAAAGAGGGAGGATCTTATATAAGAAAGTCATCTTTTTCCTACAATCTGCGTTTAGCCCTTACTTTCCTCCTGTATTGAGAGCATTTCTAGTCCAAAGTTCTTTTTTTTAAGCCATTAAGATGTATTATTATTCAATCTAAAGTAACTTTTTCATCCCTCTATAAAAATATTAGCTCTTTCATTAGGCCTGGTATGCCTAGCCAGCTGTCTCCAGCATAGTTATGGGTAGGCATTAGCATGCTAATATGGAATGGGTTCATAATCTTAATTTCAAAGCATATTAGAAGGCAAGTTTTATGAATAGTGTAAACAGACTTATATGATCTGTCAAATCAATTCATAAAATTCCTATTTTGAGGGGAAAATTAAAAGTCAAGGTGATAGAAAGGTTAAATTCATGTATTTGTAGGAGATGAATGACATAGATAGGATGACTCTGAAAGTTAATGAGAAAGCTACCTGCCAGGCAAGTGGTTCAAGAGCAATGTGAAAGTGAAATGGGTCGCTGCCTTTGGGAAAATGATTTATGATGATGAAAACCATCTGGGTTTAGGAGGTTGGTTGATTGTGACATACCTGTCTTCCTGCCTTTCCACTCTCCCTTCTTTCCTGTGTCCAGTATAAAATCAGTTTTTGCATATGAAGAACACTATGCAAATTGGCTTCCAGTCATACGAATATGTGGTATGATTTCAAATAAGATTGTCATTGGATGCTTTGGTCAGCAAGCATATTTATTTTGGATTTGTATTTACTTATTCTTTGTATTTTGACTGGCTAAATGCTAACAAAGTATGCTTAGTTTGATCTTGATAAAATATTATATTTCCAAAGATAGTATGTAGTATTAGCAGAAGGTGTGATTTCTCTTTGTGCATGAATTGGCTCTTCCCTTCTCTTTCTCTGTGTTTTCCACATCTCCCTGCTGTCCTGTATACTCTGACCTGCCTCTGGTAGGGCTATTTATGTCATATCCATAATTTTTCTATGTTTCTTAACTATTTGAATGTGGAATAAGGCAAGTATAGTTTGTTAAACTTTTTTATATAAAAATATGGAATCTACTGTAAATGAGTTATCTTAATCACAGAGTGGCTGCCTCTGGAAGCTGTAATAGTTGGTTTGGGATTGTAATATATTATACTACAACCTTAAAAATGAAGAAAATAAAAAGATAACCCTCCGTGTGCTGTTAGAGAAAGGCCACAGTTAAAGCCAAACTTCTTTTCACTTTATATTCTTCAGGCCTTTTTAACGACCTTCCTTTTGGGAAATGCATTTTGTGGCTGTTGTCACTTGTACAGTTGGAGAGGGAAAAGAAAATGAATAATCTGATTTGAAGGGCTGTAGAGGGATGTGAGTCTTAGAAAGATCCTTAGGATTTACAGAAGCTGTTAAGCTATTTGTGCTGCTTTGTGCTGCTTTGCACCCTGTGTCAGTTAATATTTCATCTTTACCCCACTTTATGCCCTAAGATATAGAAGATGTTTTAAAAATCATTCTAATGTCTTCTTCCCCCAAGCCCCACCCCAAGTTTTTTAACTCCTGACCAGGACTGTTAGCTTTTTTGATTTAATCTTCACAGTCTTCTCATTTATGAAACACAAAATGAATGCTATGTCAAGACAGACTTGGAAAAATCTTTAAAATCGCAATACAGGTTCACCTGCAATTAAAGTCATTTACATTCGATTTAGTGTCTTTTTTTTTCTTTTTGAGACAGGGTCTCACTCTGTTGCTTAGGCTGGAGTGCAGTGGTGGGATCATGGCTCGCTGTAGCCTTGAATTCCTGGGATCAAGCAATCCTCCTGCTTCCACCACCTCAGCAGCTGAAACCACAGATGCATGCCACCATTCCCGGCTATATGTTTTTTAATTTTTAGTAGAGACAGGGTCTCAATATGTGGCTCAGGTTGGTCTCAAACTGCTTGGTTCAAACAATCCTCCCACCTCAGCCTCCCAAAATGCTGGGATTTTGGGATCCCAGATATGAGCCACTGCACTCAGCTCCACTTAGCTTCTGATGAGTGTAAATATTAACTTTGAGATCAGTTCACAGTTTGCTGATATGATGACTGATTTTTTAAAAGTTATATTTTACTTAATAGTGGAGCACCTTAGGAAAAAAAATACCTCTTTATATATACAATTAAATTAGTGAACTTTTATGAAACGCTTTTTTTATCCTTTTAAATATGCCACAATATCTATCCTGCAAGTAAAATAAGTATTTCTAAATGTCTAAAGCAAGGAAATATTATAAATTAATTAAAAGCTTTCCTGAAAAACAAAATAAATCAATTTCTCAACTTACATTATTCAGATAAAAATAGCTCAAGAGCTAGCTAAACAGTATTAGTGAAATTGAAGGTCAAGAGATGCTAGAAATTAGTCAACCCAGGATTATGGGAGATCTTACTACAAACTCTGTAATAGTCAAAACTGTTCCTAGGCTTAATTCACTGATGGAATTATGGTATTTTGGTTGTTGGAATTATCACCTGTCTGCAACAGCAAGAACCAACAAGAAAATAGTGCCCTCTATGAGTAGGAGTACAGAATGCATCTTATTAACAAGAATCGGGATGGTAGGAATGGATAACAGGGTGGGTTAGTGGCACAGACCGATTCAAATAATATATTTTATGTGAGTTTTTTTCCTTATCAGCAGTTTATTGATGAGACAAAATTAATAGGGAAGAGAAACACACATTCCCTATCTCTGTCCCTACAGTTTCATTAAATTCTGACCAAATGATGTGGCTCAGCATTCTCAGAGAATAGTGTCTGACAGGCAGCACTTAAAGGAGACAGACCCACACCTTCTAGTATGTGATTTCTAAAACTCTGTGTGCAGACTGGTGCCCCGCTAGCCACATAAAATTCACCAAGGGTGCTTATTAAAAATGGAAATTCCAAAATCTCACCTCCAGAGATGCTATCTTGGTGGGCCCTGAAACATCACATTTTTGACTAAGTCGCCCAATGCCTTTTTGGCATTGTGCTTCTTGGTTTTGACCAAGTTGCCCAGGCAGGTGATTGTGGTGCAGTGCTCCTTTGTGCTTCTGCCTTTTGCATTGGTTTGCCCAGCCAGCACGTGGGTGTTCTCTTCCTCTTCGTAAATGAGATCTCCTCTACTCTCCCCAAAGTCCCATTTTCTTTTGGGACTCTTTCCCTTGTTAGCTCTTACTTGTCAAGGATAGAAGGGGAAAATCATTTATTCTGAAGGAATGTTTTGTTTTGTTTTGTTTTGTATTGACTTTTGGTAACTGATAGAGTGAAAAAGTTTCTTCACTGGGTATTCACTGTGCCTTCTCCGACCTGTTCCAGAGCTGTCACTCAGGAGCACTGTTCAAGGCCATCCCCTGTCTTCCTTGTGTAGAGGGCTTTCTGTGACCAGCACACAGTCAAAGACATCATATCTATACATAGCTGGCACATTGATGAAAACTACTGATGTTTGCCACTTAATATTTGTAGCTTTCCCTAAATATTTATAAAAATTACTTTTCTCTTTTGTATGCCACATCTGACTAGGTGTGTTAGTTTTTATGGTATCTATGTTAGTACCTTATGTTTTCTATGTTAGTACCTTATGATATCTATGTTAGTACCTTTTATGTTTTAAGGAGAAAATGTCTAAGAAAGTGGACCCTTCTGCCAACACTACAATGTCTCATAGTTGAGAAGATAACTGTTAGCAAAGCCCTCGTTTCTGTCATGACCCACCAGTGTCTGGCATATCTCAACACACTCTTCGTGATGCTGTTGGGAGACATGCATTGAAGCTCTAAGTAAGGCCTATGGTTAAAGTCTTCTGGCTCATAATGATGAAAGCCATTTTTGTAGGCAGTTAAAACCTGTCAAAGGACAGAGAGACATGATGAATTAGAGTCTGAGATAATGTAAGTTGTTTAAAAAAGTGAAAATAAAAGAAAATCAAAACTTTGCTTTATCTATACATTATTAAAATAACCAAGGCACACCCCCTTTGCTGTCTTAAGTTTCAGACAAGGGTACACTTTCTACATTCATTCCTTGGTGGCTTTATGTGCTTTATTTTCCATGGGCCATTAGTTGCTGTGGGTGTTTTAATCTCCCCTTTGGTGCTTTGTCAAGTCATCAAGCAAGTCCATGAATATACTTTAATCCTTCCCTTTTCTGTGTTTTGTTTTTTAGGTAAGTACTTTTGATATTCTTCTTCTTTAATGCTGAAAGAAAATGCAGCTGCCTGATGTAGAACAAATGGCTTTTGAAAGCTAAAACCAAATGATAAAAAATACTGTGAACAGTAAAGAATGATACGCTACCAGATCCCGGTAAGAATTTTAAGTGGTATTCAAACACCCCTCTCTTTTCGGAGAGAGGACTAACAGTACAGGAAGATGCGGGGAAGGGTGAGGAGGGATTGTTGCCGTGCAAGTAAAGAGAAAATTACAGAGCGTGTTCATGAAATATTCATTTACACCTGCTTATTGGTTAGATGAACAGCCTTTGGTTCTGAGCTAACTTACCATTCCCAGGCTGGAAATTAATCACTTAAATGTAGCTTTTAAACACTTTCTTAAAATCCCGAATGGAAACAGATGTGTGCATGCTGAGGGAACATTTTTGATTTGTCTGTTTCTAGAAGAGGGTTAAATTAGGAAAAAAAAAACAATATTTTTAATGTTTAATTTTCATGTGTATGTCTATGAAGATATATACTTAAATGCTTTGTAACATATGATCATGAATATATGTATAAACTTCACCCAGAAAAATCCATAAAGCTTTTGATAACAAATGTGTATAATCTGGATAAATGAAATACCAATGAACTCAAACAATTTATTTCACGTTTTGTGTCTTTTCTTTCTCATTTTCTATATAGTTTCTGTATACATATGAAATAACATGGAAAATATAATTGTACTAATAATGATTCAATTGTATTTTGCCCAAATTCATAGTCCTTTTTTATATGGCTGTGGATTTCAAGATTTAAACATATATGGTAAATAGTATGTTTCTGTTAACTTTGGCATAGTCCTTTTAGTAACAAGACATTGTTTACTGTAAACTGAGATCATCTATCCAATGTAAGTGAGTAAATATATTACTAAAAATCCATTAACATTTAAGGTGGACAAATTGCAAAGGTTAAAAGGTTTTAGAGACCATTACCTGTTACTAAATCATTTCTCTCTCCCATTTGCTATTCTTATCTCATTGAGTTTCCTGCTGTCCTAGAATATCATCCCTCTGTCTCTGCTTTATTTAGCTTTTGTCTATATTCAACTCAGATCCTATATCATGTACAAAGTCTTCCTCAAGTCTTGCAACACAAACTGGTTTATTCCTGCCCTAAAATCATTTTTAATAGAATCCATGTGTTAATTTGTTGGGGCTGCCCTAACAAAATGCCACAGACTGGAAGTGTAAATGGTAGGAATTTGTTTCCCAATGGTTTTGGAGCCTGGAAGTCTGAAGCCAAGACATCAGCAAGGTTGACTTCTTCTGAGGCCTCTCTCCTCAGCTTGTAGATGGCCGTCTCCCTGCACATGGTCCTCACCCTGTGTGTGTCTGTGTCCTTAGCTCCTTTTATAACGACATCAGTCACATTGGCTTAGGGCCCACATTTACGGCCTCATCTTAATTACCTCCTTAAAACCCTATCTCCAAATATAGTCACATACTGAGGTACAAGGACTTCAATGTATAAATTTTGGAGGTATCTGATTCAGCCCATAACAGTCCATGTTAGTTTCTCACTTCATTATTCTTTGATTCTTCCATGCATGTTAGTTCTATCTTCCCTAACAAGTTCATCAAGGATAAGGACTGATCGTGTTTTAAGTTTTATTTCCTTCATTCATAGGTCCTAGAGGGCTGGCACATAATATTAAATACCACATTTTTGTTGTTGGAAATTATTGGAAAAAGTAGTGTAACAGAACCAATTCAGAATCCCTTTTTCCAATTATTGCTGACTTTAGTTCCCTTATCTGGACGGAAAAAGCGGTAGCAGAGGTTTGGGTCAGGCAATGGTCAAATGAACTGTCTCTGCTTTCTTCCCGGGAGCCCCATCAGCATTCTGGTCAGTAGGGGCATTCTGGCAAAAGGAAATGCTGATCTCTGCAAATGGGCAAAAGTGTAAAGAGCATTGAACCCAGCCTCATAGCACAGAAAACAATTTGGGCTTGTGGAAAATAATTACCTAGTTAAGAGTTTTCTGAACTAGAGGCAAGTTTTTGGAGAGGAAAATCATAAACACATTTATGGTTGCAAAGTAGCAGATTGGGTGAGCTGGAACTAAAACAAATTTTGGTTCAAGAAATTGTGTTTTAAGTTCTGAAGTCATACTTAATTCTTACTAATAATTCTAATGTCTACACACTAAATATAAGGTGTTTACTTAATTAAATCTTCAACACTAAAATGTTGGTTCCGTCTGTTGTATTATTTTCTTCAGATTTTGTTATATTCTATTTTTCATAATTTCTGGAGCCAGCATTCAAAAGTAATTTGTGTGCTTTAAAATAGGATCATCCTAAATTCAAATTATATGTAAATGTCATTGAATGCAGATATAAACATGGCACCACAATTTTATGGAAAATTCTATAAAAAAAAAAAACAGAATAACCATGTTGTTCTCTGATTAAACATGTGTCTTTGGGTGGGTTACTAATCCCACGTGAATCTGAGATTCTCCTTCTGTAAAAAGGGAATCAGAATACCTACTTTACCAGGCAGTTGCTGATATTAAATTTAAATAAGCAAAGTAGTTAGCCCAGTCATGGCAAAGTAATTGAACCCAACGAATGTTCTTTTTCTTTGTCTCTCTTCAAGTCGAATTTTGCCCAGTAGATAATCTGTCTATCATAGAGGAGTGCAGATTTGATTGATTTATTGATTAAGATATTCATTGTCCCATTTAAACAATGTTTAGGTATTATTTTCCATTGTATCCTAGTTTCATGCTTGATGTTGAGTTAATAATGATCAGAAGAAACAGACAACTCCAACTTTAATGGAGAAATGGGCATTAACTAAAGGTCCAAAAATATATATAAAATTTTTTGAAATAAGTGTTGTGAAGTAAATATATACAGTGCCAGGAGATTTTGTCACAGGGAGTCTTTTTGGAGGATATGTGTAAAATGGCAGGAAATATTTCTCTTAGGATGTAACAATGAGCAGAATTTGAAGGTATGCTTGTGTGCATGAATGTGTGAGGATGTGCACATGTATGCATATGTGATCCAATAGTAATAATGGTTAAAGCAGTGATGGTAGTGGTGGTGTAGGTGGTCATGGTGGTAGAAGAGGAGAAGCAAGAGAATGAACTAAATAAAAAGATGAGTGTCTGGGAACAGCCGGTGCGAAGTCCTGATGTGGGAAGCAGTACTAAATGGAGAGTATGGTTTACCAAGGCAAGGCTGGTGAGGCTGAGATGAAGAGAGCTAACAGGAAGCCAATAACTTGAGATGAGGCTAGAAAGGAGAGCAGGGGCCCAATGGGAAAAGCCTGATAGGCGTATTAAGTCTTCTACCCTAAGAACATTGGGAAGCTACCTGATTTTAAGAGAAAGCTTAATGGGTGTGTGTGATTCAGTGCAGGGACTGCTACCGCTTCTACTCCTCGAAATATCCTGTAAGCCAGGTTGGCTTTAGTGGGTGGAAAAGTGAGGCCCATACATATTCAAATTTGTATTTTGAAAAGATTTTTTTGTCCTCCAATGCTTTTGCCAGAAGGTAGAGATTCAAAGTGTGTGTATTTATAGCAAACATATAGCTATTTCTTACATTATAGGTGTGTTTTTATCACATTATTTTTGCACATACGATTCCTGCAAGACCTGAGATCTTTTAATGTCCCAACATACTCTATGTTCTAAATCAGTGACACTTGGAAAGAAATGTTGACTTGAACATCCAAGTTCAGGTGCTAATTTGACCTAGCAGAAACATTTCTTAAGGAAATTTCTCTGCACTGAGCACTTGCATTATCTAGCGATGGAAAATTCAAACAGTAGAATGATTATCATAAATTCCTTGGAGCACCTTTATTATCAGAGATGAACCCTTGGTCACCTAGCTTCAAGGGAAAGCTTAATGAGCATGTGATTCAGTGCAGGGACTGCTACCCCTCTTAATCCTAGAAACATCATGGGAATCAGGTTTGCACCAGTAATGAATTTTTATAATGCAAATCTTTGATTTTGTTTCACTAGAAAGAAACCTGAGTTGGAGATGCTATGTATGTGAATTTAATCTCATTTTTCATTCCTTCTTGAAGCTTTCTAGGTTAACCACCCAAAATAGTGGTTACTATAATCAGTAAAGATTTATAACAAACGTATAAGGAATTGGGGAATTTCCATATGGGATCTGTCTTCACAACAAAGGTCATATTTCAATATGATGTGAATGTGCCTCCATCCAAACTATTATTTTAACTGTGTATTTTTCCCTCAGTCACCAATGTGTGTAACTCCTAATAAGAGAACCCCAAATTAACCTTGAACTATGATGTACACCCTCTCAATGTACAGTAAATATTAACTGAATTTAATGACTAACAAAGAAGATTTTAGTCATTGATTGCAACTGCTTGCAAGATTATACATAAATAATTCAGGAATAGAGGAGTCTCTAAGTATGAAGTTTAAATAAATGCTTAATGATAAAAGAAAAATTTGTCTGCAGATTTTTTACAGTTAACTTTGTAAAAGTAATCATCCCGTTATGATCATTCCATTCTGCTCCCTTTGTTTTAAAATACTGTTATGACATACTATTATCAGTGATGGAATGTCAGAAAATAGTAAGTATGTGTGAAAGACACAGTATATTCTACTGTTAAATATAGCATCATTGAAAGCTTTAAATCCTAAACATATCTTTGATTTACCAGACCAGCCCAACTTCCTATTTGCCTTCTGCTCCATTTAGTAGATTTCATGCTGCAAGACCCCTTCA
>NW_016107570.1:660055-663783 GCF_001604975.1 Cebus imitator | reverse complement strand
TATAAAATCTCAGGATGCTCAGAACTGTACTAATGTTCTGGAGATGCTATTTAGGAAGTTAGAGGACTGGCATGCATGTCCTTTGGACTGACGTATGCCACTCCAGCATCTCCTTGGCCAACAACTTAAATCAAGACACACCCGGGATATATTGGTACCACCTAGAGATGTTTTGCAGGGTAGATTGGTGGAATCCAAAGACATCATTTTGCAAGTGACACAATTAGTGAATGATAGATTAAGATAATGAAGGCTAAAACAATTTGAGGAACGGAAATGGAGATAATTTAGGCTAAGTAGTTCTACTTCCTTTTCTTAGAAGTGTTTTCTTCACATTTAAAAAAACAATTGATTATGAAATCACTGCTTTGATGCTTTAATTTGATCATTCTAAACAAGCGATGAATATTGTCTTATGTTACTTGCCTCCATTACTTAACCTATCATAGAGAGCTTGCAAATACCAGTCACATAGGCCAGTATCTTTGTTAACAAAATGCTAGTCATTTTGTTCATTAAATTTTAAACACATAATCTATTATTCCATTAAGACCTATTAAAATGGTCAATACATATGGACAAGGTATAATCATGAGTAGAAGGGATCCCTTTCTACTAAAAACCTATGGAAAAGACAACTAGATTCCAGAAAAAATCTGTTCAACTTCCAGGATGGCATATTAGGAGAAATAAATTGGGGATCTAAAGAGCAATAAGCAGATAAAAGTCTGGTTTTCTCTGAGGCAATGATTAGTTGAAGTTTACACAGATAAATTAATTACATTTTGACTGAACTGAAATGAATTACACAGGTGGTCAACTCTTGGGGAAAAATTATGAAGTTCAGGCTGTGAGCTGTCTAGGTTTTTATTAACTTGCATTATTCTTAACTGAACTGATTACAGCAAAAAGGTCAAAACATTTTGGCCTACCTAGGTAGCCAGATGGTCTAGAGATAATTTCTTAGTTATCAAATGACTGTATTTTATAGTGTCCCTTAGGAAACCAGGTTTTAAAACTGTGTCCAAAGAGAACCTAAATAGTTTTAATTTTTTGATGTTTCTTTTCTTGATTATTTTTTTGATCTTGATTTTTTTTTCTTGATTATATATTATTGTTTTGTAAAAAGAAAATCCACACACTGCAGAAATATAACTTAAATTGCATGTGTATAATTTTCCCTTCTCTCTTAGATAACTATTTCTAAGAGTTTTTGTATACATATTCAGATTTTTGATACATGTAACTATATATAATCTTCTTGCTAAAATAGAAATTTCCAACCTGCTTTTCAACACACTTTTTTTTTACCTAAAATTTCTTAGCTATTTATGTCAATACATGTTGCTCTATGAAGTTGTAAATAGAACAAAGCAGTGTGCTCCCCAAGAGGACTCCTAGATATTTGAAAGTAGCCCATAATGCTAGGGTAAATTTATGCCTGGCTTTGCTTGAGGAAGCTAACATCCTCTCCATCCTGCCTTGAGGACAAGAGCGTTCCTTCATGCCTGACACATATCTTGGCAGAGCTCATGTGCTGCAACAGCACACAGTATGGGGTAAGGAACAGGATTTGAGTGACTTACTAATCAAGTGTTGGCAAGAAGAGAGGAGACTTATAGCACCCGACCCTGCATCATCTCTTTTGCTCTCTTCCCATTTAGGGTGAATGTAAAGGGGAATCTTCCCATTTGGGATACAGATAAACCTTTTGGTTACCAGACTATAACCAGCTTGGGTTTAGATGTCAACTCTTATAGGAATTGTCTAGAAAAGTCAGCTGTCCAGGCTTGGAGACCATAAGGAAACATGGGAAGTTGCAGCTCCCTTTTTGCAGGAAAAGGCAGTTACCAGTCTTCTTGGAAGCTGTGTTTCGGGGAGGCCGCTCCAGATGAGCTTGGAGACACTGCCAACAGTTAGCATATTATAGAGATGACCCAGCATGAGCTATCTAGGTCATGTTCAGATGGTACCACTCATGGTGTTCTCTTGCTTAAATCATTATTCCTGAGTAGCCTTGAATAGTAGCAAATGTGATATCTTGACTTCATCTGGTGGCTGGATGGCAAACTGTTTAATTTTCTAACACAGTTGGTTTCTGCAATGCCTTTTTCCAAGTAATTTAGTGTTGTCTTATCCTGCTATGTCTTCCACAAAGATAAGATAATAAAAGTCCTATTTTAAATTAGCATAACATTTGTCTATTTTTATTTTACATTAAAATTTTTTTATAATTTTATTAAGATACTTTCAGAGTAAAGTTTTAATCCATTTTTCCTATGGATTTTTCATTTTTGAATATTTCTTTCCCATTCATATCCATATAACATATACCTTCAATCAAAGAATATATAGTATATGTCAAGTATATATAGTATATATACTGTAACTTTGTCCTATACCTTTCTACTTATGTCTGTTTTCTGTATTTTTTCCATAAGCTCATCATTTTTCACATTTAATGTCTTCTTAACATTACTTTACAGGACAATTCTAATTGTTGGAACAGCAACATCCTTATACTGATGTGTAGTTTGACTGATTATAAGGTCAGTTATTGTTCTTAGTTTCGTGTCTTAATGAGGCATCTCCTCCTTGAACCACAGAGGAATTAATACCTGGTTTCACATGCTGTAGGGGATGCCATGTAAAATTTTGTAGAAATGTTTAGTATTCTGGCATGTGTGTTTCTAGCTTTGTCAGATGGATAGAGATCTATGATTAATTCAGAATTACACAGGACTGAGTTAGCTTCCTTCCATAACTAAAAGAATTGGACAGATTAAATTAAGTGGATGCTTCATCAGATCTACAAAGTTAATTAGAATTAGAGCCGAAATCTAATGCAGGGCTATAGACTACTAATATCTGCTAGCTACCTTTGGCATGATTTCAGTAACATAGGATCATCTGACCAAACAAGGTGCCTCAAATTCCTGTTAGATTGAACATTACAACATCCTTGGCTGTACATTAGTTTAACTTGGGTATTATTAAAATACGGATGCGGGGCCCCAACCTGGAGAGATTTTGATTTTATCAAGTTGTCAGGGTTAGGGTTCAAGCCAAGGTGCATCCAGAGTTGAAAACCACTGGATTTGAAGCCAGAAAGAATAGAATGTGTGACAGGTAAGCACTGTTGGAACTATCAAGATAGAAACAAACATATTCCAGGCACTAGCCTCTTCCTCTGTCTTCTCTGTTGTAAGAATATGTCACCTCTCAGAAAGATGCTTCCCAAATGAGTAGTTTTAAAAAATAACCCATTTTTTTCAGTACCGTAAGACAGGGAAAGGAAAAAAAAGTTTACCTGTTTTATAAAAACACTATTGTTTAACCTTTAACACAATTATCTTCTCAAAATACTTAGAAATGAAGTAAATGTTTCTGCTTTGATAACAGTGAAGCCAAAGTTAGAGAGTACAGTTAAGATGGCCATTAAATAAGTTTTTATTCTACAAAAAATAAATGAATCATTGAATATTCATTATAAATTCAGTCATGAAGGAAAATATACATTAATTATTTATACTAAGATAAATATAAACTTCTATTGGAAAACAACTTCATAGTTAATTTTTCTAATTTACCACTTTCTGCATCTCATGCAAATTATGTCTTCTTACATTGCCAATAAAATATGAGATTGGTGAAGGATGCTGCAGTCTTCATGAGAAAGTTTCATGTAAGTACAAGCAATCAGATTTCATTGCAAATCTAGAGCAGTA
>NW_016107570.1:642093-660044 GCF_001604975.1 Cebus imitator | reverse complement strand
TATTTTTAAGCATTGTCATTTTCTTTTGGCAGACATTGAGGATTTACCTTGTCCAAAAATAGTTATAGATTAACAAGATACCAATCTGTTTTATTTTTGTCCCCTTGCTTAACCAATTTTATAGTTAATTCTCAAAATGAGTTATTTTTTAACATGAAAAGCAGTTTAGCAACTTATGGAAGGGGTAGGGATTCCAGCCACAGACAGAGCCTGAGAGAACAAACAAAGCAGAGCATAAATTCAGAAAGCAGGCAAGTAGTGCCTGCTTTGTTTCAGTGATATGTCCTCTGCAGTTCAGAATCCTTCAGTATCTCTTAATCAATTCATAGACTATTTCCAGTAAGGTTTCACTGAGAATTCCTTAATGTCAAGGACTCTCTCCGTATCTTAAGCAGTTAATGTCATTAAAATTTACTTATGTAATAACTCATTCACCAAATATTATTGAAGGCTTATTATGTGCAAGGCACGTCCCAAGTTCCGGTGACACAATGAAGAACACAATGGTTTCTTTCTACAGAGTTTTTGGTTTATCAAATTTATCAGATGTTTAATAAATGTTTGTTAAGTGCATACACAGTAAATAAAAGAATCAAAGAAGTAATCTCAGCAATATGTATCACAACCATAGAATGGCTGTGTATTCTTTTTAAATCCATGTATTATATTGTATCAGAAGGAAAAATAATAAAAAGGCAGATTAGAAGTCAGTATGGTCCAGTAACAAGAATAAGGAGCTAGATTAGAATCACATTAACGGTTTACCTTTTCCTAGCTGTGGAACTATAGGTTATTTTATTTTATTTTTTTGAGACAGAGTTTTGCTCTTGTCACCCAGGCTGGAGTGCAAGGGTGCAATCTCGGCTCACTGCAACCTCCTCCTCCAGGTTCAAACGATTCACCTGCCTCAGCCTCCCGAAGTACGTGGGATTACAGGCTCCTGCCACCACACGTAGCTAATTATTTTGTGTTTTTAGTAGTGATGGGGTTTCACCATGTTGGCCAGGCTGGTCTTAATCTCCTGACCTCAGGTGATCCACCCACCTCAGCCTCCCAAAGTGCTGGGATTACAGGTGTGAGTTCTATACGTCTCGTTTGTGCCATCTGCAAATGT
The DNA here is from genome assembly GCF_001604975.1 of Cebus imitator. Taxonomy (NCBI): domain Eukaryota; kingdom Metazoa; phylum Chordata; class Mammalia; order Primates; family Cebidae; genus Cebus; species Cebus imitator. The sequence goes on along the minus strand of NW_016107570.1, from coordinate 658,930 downwards.
GAACAATGTATTGTGTTCATTTACTCACTCAGCCAACTTTTACTGAACATCTCTTAAGTATAGGCTTCAGAGATATAGTAGGTTGGGTTTCAGAACACCAAAATAAAGTGAATATTGCAATAATTGAGTCACACACATGTTTTGGTTTCCCAGTACATACAAAAGTTATGTTTACACTGTAACCTATTAACTATTCAATAGCGTGTCTAGAAGACAACATGCATACCTTAATTTTAATATATTGCATTGTTAAAAGTTGCTAATGATTAACTGAGCCTTCAGGAAGTAGTAATCATTTTGCTGCTGGGAAGTCTTGCCTTGATGTTGATGGCTACTTGTTGATCAGGGTGGTGGTTGCTGAAGGTCAGAGAAGCTGTAGCAATTTCTTAAAACCAGGCAACAATAAAGTTTACCACATTGATTGACTTGTCTCTTCGTAAAAGATTTCTCTGCAGCATGTAATATACTGTTTGATAGCATTTTACCCAATGTAGAACTTTGAAAATTGGAGTCAATCTTCAAACCCAACTGCTGTTTTATCAGCTAAGTTTACATAATATTTAAATGTTTTGTCATTTCAACATTTTTACAACATCTATATTAGGAGTAGTTTCCATCTTGAGAAACCACTTTCTTTGCTCATCCATAAGAATCAACTCCTCATCCCTTTGGTGCTGAGATTGCAGCAATTCAGTCACATTTTAAGGCTCCACTTTCAATTCTTGTTCTTTTGCTATTTCTACCATATCTGCAGTTAATTTCTTCCCTTGAACCATTCAAAGTTATCCATGAGGGTTGGAATCAACTTTTCTCAACATTCTCCTGGTAATGTTGATATTTTGACCTCTTCCATGAATCATAAAAGGCTTCACTTCCAATTCTTGTTCTTTTGCTATTTCTACCATATCTGCAGTTAATTTCCTCCCTTGAATCATTCAAAGTTATCCATGAGGGTTGGAATCAACTTTTCTCAAACTCCCAGTAGTGTTGCTATTTTGACCTCTTCCACGAGTCATGAATGTTCTTAATGGCATCTAGAATGGTGACTCCTATCCAGATTTTTCATTTTCTTTGCTCATATATATCACAGGAGTCACTATAGAAAGTGGCCTTCCCAAATGTATTTCTTAAATATATAAGACTTGAAAGTTGAAATGCTCTTTGAATCATGGCTGTAGAAAGGATGTTGTGTTAAGCATAAAAACAACATGAATCTTCTTGTGTATTTTATTAATCTGTTTTTGCACTTCTGATAAAGACATACCCAAGAATGGGGAAAAAAGAGGTTTAATGGACTCAGTTCCACGTGGCTGGGGAGCCCTCACAATAATATTGGAAGTCAAAGAAGATCAAGTCATGTCTTACATGGATGACAGCAGGCAAAGGTCTTGTGCAGGGAAACTTTCATTTTTGAAACCATCAGACCTTATAAGAATCATTCACTATCATGAGAACAGCACAGGAAAGACCTGCCCCCATAATTCAATCACTTCCCATTGGGTTTCTCCCACAACACATGGGAACTGTGGGAGTTACAATTCAAGATGAGATTTGGGCAGGGACACAGCCAAACTATATCCTTCCACCCCGGTACCTGCCAAATCTCATGTCCTCACATTTCAAAACCAATCATGCCTTCCCAACATGCTTCCAAAGTCTTCACTCATTTCAGCATCATCTCAAAAGTCCAACATCTCATCTGAGACAAGGGAAGTCCCTTCCACCTATGAGCCTGTAAAATCAAAAGGAAGTTAGTTGCTTCCTAGATACAATGGGGGTACAGGCATTGGGTAAATACCATTTCAAATGGAGCAAGTTGGCTGAAACAAAGGGGCTATAGGCCCCATGCAAGTCTGAAATTCAGCAGGGCAGTCAAATCTTAAAGCTCCAAAATGATCTCCCTTAACTCCATGTCTCGAATCTGAGTCATGCTAATTCAACAGGTGGGTTGCCATGGTCTTGGGTAGCTCTGCCCCTGTGGCTCTGCAGGGTGCAACCTCCCTCCCAGCTCCTTTCATGGGCTGGTGTTGAGTGTCTGCGGCTTTTCCACAAACATGGTGCAAGCTGTCAGTGGATCTACCATTCTGGTGTCTGGAGGACAGTAGCCCTCTTCTCACAGCTCTTCTAGGCAGTGCCACAGTAGGGACCCCATATGGGGGCTCCAACCTCACATTTTCCTTCCACAGTGCCCTAGCAGAGGTTCTCCATGAGGGCCCGCCACTGCAGCAAACTTTTGCCTGGGCATCCTGGCATTTCCATACATCCTCTGAAATTTAGGCAGAGTTTCCCAAACCTCAATTCTCGACTTCTGTGCACCCGCAGGCTCAACACCACATGGAAGCTGCCAAGGCTTGGGGCTCACACCTTCTGAAGCCATGGCCTGAGCTGTACATTAGGCCCTTTTAGTCATGGCTGGAGTTGCTAAGATGCAGGACACCAAGTCCCTAGTCTGCACACAGCATGGTAACCCTGGGCCAGGACCATGAAACCATTATTTCTTCCTAGGCCTCCAGGCTTGTGATGGGAGGGGCTGCCATGAAGACTTCAGACATGCCCTGAAGACATTTTTCCCATTGTCTTGAGGTTAACAATTGACTCCTTGTTACTTATGGAAATTTCTGCAGCTAGCTTGAATTTCTCCTCAGAAAATTGGATTTTCTTTTCTATCGCATTGTCAGGCTGCAAATTTTCCAAACTTTTATGCTCTGCTTCCCTTACAAAACTGAATGCCTTTAACAGCACCCAAGTCACATCTTGAATGCTTTGCTGCTTAGACATTTCTTCCACCAGATACCCTAAATCATTTCCTTCAAGTTCAAAGTTCCACAAATCTCTAGGGCAGGGGCAAAATGCCCAGCAGTCTGTTTGCTAAAATATATCAAGAATCACCTTTGCTCCAGTTCCCAAAAAGTTCCTCATCTCTATCTGAGACCACCTCAGGCTGGACCTTATTGTTCATATCACTATCAGCATTTTTGTCAAAGCCATTCAACAAGCCTCTAGGAAGTTTTGAACTTTCCCATATTTTCCTGTCCTCTTCTGAGCCCTCCAAACTGTTCCAACCTCTGCCTGTTGTCCAGTTCCAAAGTCACTTCCACATTTTTGGGTATCTTTTCAGCAACACACCACTCTACTGGTACCAGTTTACTATTTTAGTCTGTTTTTACACTCCTAATAATGGCATACCTGAGACTGGGAAGAAAAGCAGGTTTAATAGACTTACAATTACATATGGCTGGGGAGGCCTCACAATCATGGCAGAAGGCAAGGAGGAGCAAGTCACGTTTTTACATGTATAGCAGCAGGCAAAGAGAGAGCTTGTGCAGGGAAACGTCTATTTTTAAAGCCATCAGATCTTATAAGGCTCATTCACTATCATGAGAACAATGCAGGAAAGACCCACCCTCATAATTCAATCAGCTCCTGCCAGGTTACTCCCATGACATGTGGGAATTGTGGGAGTTACAATTCAAGATGAGATTTGGGTAGGACACTGCCAAACCACAACATGAATCCATCAGAACTCTTGGATGACCAGGTGTGTTGTCAATGAGAAGTAAAATATTTTTTAAGATCTTTTTATTTCTTAACAGTAGGTCTCAACAGTGGACTTAAAAATATCTAGTAAATCATGCTGTAAACAGATGTGCTGCCATCTAGGCTTTGTTGTTTCATGTACAGAGCACAGGCAGAATAGATTTATTGTAATTCTGAATGGCCCCAGTATTATTAGACTGGTAAATGAGCATTGGTTTCAACTTAAAGTCCTCAGCTGCATTAGCCCCTAGCAAGAGATCGGCCTGTCCTTTGAAGCTTTGAAGCCAAGCATTGACTTCTTCTTTCCAGTAGTGAAAGTCCTAGTTGGCATCTTCTTCCAATAAAGTTTGTTTTGTTTGCATTTGAAATTTGTTGTTTAGTGTAGCCATATTCAGTGATCTTCTGGATAACTTCCTGTAGCTTTGATATCAGCACTTGCTGCTTCACTTTGCACTTTTATGTTATGGAGATATTTCTTGCAATATTTTCCTTAAACCTCATGAACCAATCTCTGCTAGCTTCAACCTTTTCTTCTGCAGCTTCGTCATCTCTCTCAATCTTTATAGAATTGAAGAGAGTCAAGGCCTTGTTCTGGATTAGACTTTTGCTTGAGGGAATATTGTGGCTGGTTTGATCTTCTATCCAGACTACTCAAACTTTCTCCATTTTAAGAACAAGGCTGTTTCAATCTCTTATTTATATTCACTGGAGTAACACTTTGTATTTCCTTCAGAAATATTACTTTTGCATTCACAACTTGGCTGTTTGGTACAAGAGGCCTAGCTCTCTGTCTCTCTTGGCTTTTGACATGCCTTACTAAATAAGCTTAATCTTTTCTAGCTTTTTATTTAAAGTAAGAGATGTGCTACTCTCCATTTCACCTGAACACTTAGAGGCCATTGTATTAATTGACCTAATTTCAATATTGCTGTGTCACAGGAAACAGGAAGGACTGAGGAGAGAGAGACAGGGAATGGCCACTTGGTGGAGCAGTCAGAACACACAGAACATTTATTAATTGAGTTTGCCATCTTATATAGCCATGGTTTGTGGTACCCCAAAACAATTACAAAAGTAACATCAACAATCACTGATTACAGATCACCAGAATAGGTTTTAAAATAATTTTAAAAGTTTGAAATATTGCAAGAAATACCAAAATGTGATATAGAAACACGAAGTGAGTACATGCTGTTAGAAAAATGGTGCCAGTAGACTTGCTTAACACCAGGTTGCCACAAATCATTAAAAAAAAAAAAAAAATGCAGTCCCTGCAAGGCACAACAAAAGAAAGCACAATAAAATGAGATACGCCTGTGTCAGTCACTTTGCTATTTAAAAGAGAAAATTTGTTAAACCATAGTCCTTGCCCCCATTCTTACAGTTTGGAGTGGAAGAAAATCTTTAGGAGTAATGACGTTAAATGTGATGAATGTTTTTGGGCTGACCCTTGACCTATTTATTCTCAGACTCACATATTGCCCTTTTCTCTGCCCGTATTGTCAGAGGGTACCTCTGAAGGCTGTGGTCTCAAGACTTCCATGTCCGTTGATTATTAGGTGGATGCAGCACGTCGGAAGTACTGGTGGGCATTTGGTGAGAAGGAAAAAAAGAGAAGCCAGAGTGTTTTACTCCCTCTTCCTGAGGCAGCATCTCAGGCAGTAGCTGGGTCTTCTCCATGGTTCCACCCTCAGCCAGGTGACCCCAATCCCTCCATCCATCAGGACTCCCTTTTTGCTCTACGCCAGGGGTGGTAGTTGCTTCCTGTAGTTTCTAACCCCTGAGTTGCCATAGTCCAACATTTGGCATCTCAACTCTTCCATCACCAGTGTAATGAATTAGATCTATTAAATTCACTACTTTTAAAATGCATAGAGTGCTGCTTTTATCTTAGTTGGAAGCTGTTTGATACAGCCTTGATAAAAGTGGCAGAGGCAGATCCTACGTTAGAAGTAGTCAATGAAGGTTTATCTGAGAAAGTAAAATTTAGGCTAAAACCTCAAGTATCAATATAAATATATCAACGGAGAGGGAACGAATATCCTAGATCAGAAGTGTCCAGTCTTTTGGCTTTTCTGGGTCACATTGAAAGAATTGTCACGTATAAAATTGACCACACATAAAATACACCAACACTAACAATAGCTGATGAGCTTAAAAAAAAAAAAAAAGAATCACAAAAAACATCTCCATGTTTTAAGAAAGTTTACGAATTTGTGTTGGGCCACATTCAAGGCCATCCTGGACCTCATGGGTTGGACAAGCTTGTTCTAGATCATGTACAACGAGAAGGAAGATGAAGCACATTTTAGAACCCAAACATGTGGACAACTAGGGTATGACATACAAGACAAAGAAGGTCAAGAATATCTGAGGGCTTGCAAGCTAATTGGAAGACATTACAGTGGAATGATGTGAGCATTTGTGTTTTCTAAAGTTAGTGGCTGCATTGTATAGAATTGTTTGTTATGCAAGCAGGGAACCATTTAGAAGATTGTTGCAGACAGTGGTGTTGGTGTGGAGCAGAATGATAGCACTGGCCATGGAGGAAAATGAGCTTATCTGAGAGAGAGAGAGGTAGGACGTGCAGTCTGCATGTCTTTGTAATTGATAGACTCTATGAAACAAGGTTGAGGAAAGGGTTAGGATTATTTTCAGAATTCAAAACAGAGCAACTGGGCAGCTAGGGTTCTAATCACAGTAAGAAGGAATATTAGAGGAGGAAGAGCTCCATGGTTGAACTTGAGGTATATGTAGATTATCTCCAGGGGAAGCTTTCCAGGAGTCAGGTGTGCTGTATGTGTCTGGAGCTCAGGTGGCAGATGCAGACCAAAGAAATTGATTGGGAGTTATCCATCTACAGATGGTCATAGAAGTTATTTGAGCCAATAAGATCAACCAAATGGGGAGCAAGACTAGGAAAACAAGAGAGCCCTGTCTCAAGCCCGAGAACTGCCAATATTTGAAGGCAAAACTGAAATGAAAGACGTAAACAGAGACTTAAGAAGAAAACCAAGAAAGTCAGGGGCTGTGGAAGCCAAAGGAAAGTAGTGTTTCAGAAAGGAGGGTGTGGCCAGTAGCTCCGGAAATGTTCATTGGTTTAGTGAAACACAAGTCAGTTGGTGACCCAATGAGAGAAATTTACATATAGTGGGAGCAGAAACCAGATTGAAGTGGGTTGAGGTGTAAGTATGAAGGGAGAATTGAGATAGTGAATATAAACAAAATTATTTCAAGAAATTATGCTCAGAGTGAGGAGGAGGTAAGAAGTATCTGGATAGAGAAGTAGGAATTGAGAAGGATCTTATTATGTACAGTGAAAAATAACTGGTTCCATCTGAATGCTTATGGAAAAGACTTGGTAAAGAGGAAGAAAAGAATAAGGGGAAAAATGGATGGAGCTGGGTGTCGGAGAATGTGAGAAGTTCAGAGATGCAAAGCACAGGTGGAAGGATTTGTCTGAGGTGGTAACAGGAGAGAAAATGGAAATGATGACTGTGGGAGTAGATGTGTTTGTCACTTTGATGGCTGGACATGGAGAGTGTTCCTTTTTGATGGTTACTATTTTCTCTTTGAGTAGGAATATCATCTGTTGTGTGTGGGAAGTGGGGACTCAAGTGTTTGAGAAGAAAGGACATTTGCTATAGTCTTTGCAGAAAATGAAAGTGATTTGATTAATAGTTGTTAGAATTTAAAAATGTGTGCACAGTGCTTGGGTGAACGTTGTTGTAGAAGAACCAGCCACCTTGCCTTTTATTTTTTATGCTGTGAAACCTCTTCAGGGCACTCAGTCACCTTTTGGCCACTAGATGGAAACAGTGCACTCAGGGCTAACGTGCTGACCCACAAGGTTCCTTTTGTTACCAGCCAATGCAGACAGAGTGATTGAGTTGTAAACTTATTGTTATGAATTGAAACCTTATTTTATTTATTTATTTATTTGTTTTGAGACGGAGTCTCACTCTGTCGCCCAGGCTGATGTGCAGTGGTGCAATCTCAGCTCACTGCAACCTCTGCCACCTGGATGCAAGCAATTCTCCTGCCTTAGCCTCCCTAGTAGCTTGGATTACAGGCACCTGCCACCATCCATGGCTGATTTTTGTATTTTTAGTAGAGACAGAGTTTCACCATTTTAGCCAGGCTGGTCTTGAACTTCTGGCCTCGTGATCCATCTGCCCAGCCTCCCAAAGTGCTGGGATTGCAGGTGTGAGCTGCCACACCCGGCTATAACTTCATTTTAGAGAAAAACATCTTAACACATTCCTCAGTCTTACATATAGTTTATAGGTCAAAGAAAGATTGTGGCACCACAGAAATTTTAGCAAACGTATTATTTGCTTTCACACTAAGTGTAATGTGTGTAGCATGCCATCTCTTTGAAATGCTTTGCCTTAAAAATGCTGGATGGCACTATGATCATTTGCATAGTCAGAATAGAGCTTTTGGTTTAGCATTTTATCTTAACATAAAGCAGAAATTTCATTGCTCTGGATGTCAGTATGGTGCATATAACCTGAATAGTGTAAAAATAACTGCTAAATGGCAAACACATAGAAACTGAATCCTCTAGTCAGCTTCCATTTAATAGAGATATGTGTGCTTTCAGGTAGCTGCAATGTTAGCTATTATTAATAGTTCAAATCTTGCTTAATAAATGTTCTGTAAATAGTGTTGTACAAATTGAAGTGATTCAAGGAAACCATAATTCTGTAGAGTTTCCTCCCTGTTTTGTAGGGTAGATTGGGAATGGGGGTGGACCGTGAAGTAAGTGTTTTTTCCTGCCACTCCTAACTAATTACACACCCCGCCATACCCCCCCACCAATATGAGACTTTAGACTGAGAAAACCTACACTATTTAACCAATGTGGGAATATAGGCGTTTTTAACGTGCTGAAAACAGAGTTGTTCTTTTGATTCCTAAACTGAAATCATTTGATACATTTCTCTTTCCCATGAAGGAAGCCACAAATGCTATGAGTAAAGACATTTGTGGCAGGTAAGAAGAGGGAGGTAACTAAGGAAGTTTAATATGAAAAATTAATATAAAGGCTCCAAGGTTAAATAAGGAATACTTTTGTACAATGGGTTCAAGATTTTACTTGGTAGATTTTTAAAGTTTTATCACAATTTTAGGAGAAATAGATTTGGGAGAAAAACTATACATGTTTAATATGAGAGAGCACTGTGGAAAATCCTCAGCACAAACTTTCCCTGGGCCTCAACATTTCTTGGTAATGAACCTAGATTTGGAGTGATCAAATAATTTGCTGTCTCAAGTAGTAAAAGGGGCCTATTACTAACTTCACAAGAAGACAGGAGTAAACCCAGCAGCAGGTACAAAGCAGGATGATCTCAGGAAACTCAGGAAGATGCTGGAACACTCTGGGTGAAGGGCATTAATGCTGTTCACAGTGGAACACAGGACTACTAATGGTATTTGTATGTTTTGGTGCATCAAAAGCATTGTTTTTTGATTAGTAATCTTTCACATATATGAAGCAGGGCCTTTCAACCTGAATTTGGGGTCAGAAGACAACATGTGGACGGGAGGTAGAAAATTGTAACGTACTCACCTGGGGAGCAATTTGTTGTTGTTGATGATATTCATAAGCTGCTGGAAATAGTGGCTCATTCCTGTAGTCTCAGCACTTTGGGAGGCCAAGGTGGGAGGATCACTTGAGCCTAGGAGTTCAAGACTAGCCTGGGCAACAGAGCAAGACCCCATCTCTGTGAAACATAGAAAACATTAGCTGGGCATGGTGGCACACACCTGTCGTATCATCTACTCAGGAGGCTGAAATGGGACAACTGTGTGAGTCCTGAAGTCAAGGCTGCAATAATTGTGCTGCTGTGCTCTAGCCTAGGTAACAGAGTGAGACCCTGTCCTTCCCCCTCCCTGCAAAAAAGGGATATTAGCAAACTACAACATTCTTCACTTTTACTCTCCATGTTGGCACAGAAACAAAACCAAACACATTTGAGACTTACTACTGCGAAAGATTGTTCTTTGAATTGTGGCTGCAGTGATTTCTGTTGCAAACCTAGAGTGTTACTGTTGTAATGATACTTGAAATAATACCCGGATGTATTGAAAATTCCAAAGACTTCATTGCCAGCTCAACTTGCACTCTCGAGCACTACTTACTAATGGAGTAATGATGGGGAGAGAGAGGTGCGAGAACAGACCCCAGAACACAGGGAAATGAACATGGAGAAGGGAAATAGGCAAAACTTTCTCATCAGTGTGGTTGAGGGAATGTTGGAGCATGGCGTGGAGAGTCCCACCTTACATGGCAGCCAGAGAATCTTAAAGCTTATCGTCAAAAACCTCATGAAAGGTTAGGGAAGCTACCATTTTATTTATTTATTTTTTTGGTACCATTTTATTTTACAAAATAGTTTCATCTTTTCCAACTCAACATCCATACGTCAGCCTGCTTTGAATAAAGAAATACATATGTCTTCTCAAAATCTTCCCTGACTGTGATGACCTTCTTTGTTTCAGTTTATTTTGACTAAATATGCTGAGGTTACAAACTACCCTGATGTTTCAGTTGCTACAGCCACAGTTTTATTTTTTGCTCTTGTTACCTGTTCTTGGCTGGCTGATATTGACCTGTTCCTTTCATTCTGCAACCAACCTTAAATGAACTGCCCATACTGAGAAGGCAGAAGAAATTAGGAGATGGCAGGGCCACGCAGGGATGTTTTAAAATTTCTGTTTAGAAATGCCACATATTTCTTCCATGCATATGCCATTGACCAAAGTAGGTTGCAAGATCAACTTGGTATTAACGGGGTAGGAAGTGTAACCCTGGCATAGGAGTGGATTTTGGAAAGCTGTTAAACATTTTGACAATAACACAATCTATCAGATTCATTCAAATTAATTACAAAGCTTCTTAAAGTTTTTAATGTACATTCTGTGAACTGCCCCAATGCTATACCTAATGTAACTTCCTCGTTCTGATGAATTACTATTCCTTTTCTTCTTAGCTGCCTTTAAAATCCCATGCATCTATCCAGTGGCACTTTGTACACTGTATTGTGCTTGGTTTACTTGTCTCCTTCCCTCAATGGTGGGCCTTTGGAGGGCAGTAGCAATGTGATATTCATCCATGAGACCCAAGCCTGTGATCTGTGCACAAATCAGACACTCTAAAAAGTGTTTATTGATAAGTAGTGAATTAATAGCTAAAAGAGGGAGTGTTTGCTTTATAGTCACCTTTTCTCCATTACAGCAAGCAATCTTGCACAAGGAATTCCACAGTAGAAATCACAGTGGAATCTTGAGGAATAACTAGGAGTTTAGCAGATGAAAAAGTACAGAGCAGTAAATCAGAGAAAGAGCACCTGATGGAAAGTTGTAGCCTTGTTGAGTTGAAGGTAAGATCCTTGGATTTTGCTTCACAAACTTGAAAGTCCACATAACATCAAGCTTGGCCACTGCCAAGTCTGACTCATCTCACAGCACCGGAGAATTGGGGTAGTAAACTGCAGATGTAGCCCCCACAGGCTGACCAGTGTGACCCTCATCAGATTTCCCAAAAAGCAAATCTCTAATGCATCTGCATGGATGCTGCAAAGGAATGTACACTAAAGGAATGTGAAAGCAATAACTATTTTTCATCATTTGTGATGTGACATTTTAGTGATTGTGTTAAAATCTGCACAACCAAAAAGTCTAATTGGAGTGTTAATCTCTGACATTGATTCTGGAAATTACATACATTTCATTTTACCATTTTCAAAACACAAAGAAACAGAAGAGAAAAGAGGCAGAAAGACTGGCTAGAACGCAACAGAACTTACACATTAATCTAATGGAGTTTGAGCCTTTCTAAATGATGCCTGTGGGGAACTCCGTACTAGTAATATCTCAAGAATATTGCCATTGTTCAAATGTTTCAGGGATTCCCCTTTTGAACTTACCTTCAAAAGACCCTTGGCTACAAGTTTCTGAAATTCACTGATAACAAATCTCCATCTGTGGAAAGTTTATCTGGTTCTGTGAAGCTGCCAAAAGTCCTTTGGCATTAAGGCTGATGATTAAAGTAGATGATCTAGTTGGCAAATGCAATTTTGGGTTAAAATGGGAAGTAACTATAAAATGAAGAGGCAGTTTTCTTATGTACACTGGAAGTGTTCTGTAATGATAATTCCCAAAGAGAATGTCAAAAATGTCTTTAGTCTTAGTAGAATTCATTATATTTTTTCATTGAAATAAATATTTAGGAAACATTGCTTTTAATTTGCATATAGTATACATGTTTAAACAATCAACACTTATAAGCGTTAAAATTATTAAGTTACTTAATAAGTACTTATAATGAATATAAATAAAATATCCATTGATGTTTGTCTATATAATTTTATACATAAAAGATTGTATATGTTATATGATACATGTAAATACAGATAGCACAGTGACTGAATTAAATTATCTTTACAGCTATTTATAATTTAAATATTTTCACATTATGCTTTTTTAAGCAATTACCTCTGTTATATCAGAAGCTCAAACTGGCAAATGATATTATATCAGTTATTTAGTTACTGGGGACTCTATCTTTAAACCAACCATGGGAATTCATTTATAGCTAGTCAACATTCAGCTATGTATGACCATGGGACCTACAAAAAAACTGCTTTAAAAATTGGCCAAGGTGCATTGGCTCATGCCTGTAATCTCAGTACTTTGGGAGGCTGAGGTGGGCGGATCACAAGGTCAGGAGTTTGTGACCAACCTGGTCAACATAGTGAAACCCTGTCTCTACTGAAAATACAAAAAATTGGCTGGGCATGGTGTTGGGCACCTGTAATCCCAGTTACTCAGGAGTCTGAGGCAGGAGAGTCCCTTGAACCCAGGAGGCAGAGGTTGCAGTGAGCCAAAATCAAGCCATTGCATTCCAGCCCAGATGACAGTGTGAGACTCCATCTCCAAAAAAAAAGCCGAAAAAACAAAACTGATATGTATCAAGATTTCTCCTCTTCTTTAATATTTTCAGCCGTCAAAAAGAAATTATATTGTAAGGCAGATGGCAGGAATATATTTTTCTAAGGTGAATTATATCCTCTTTTCACATATAGGCGAATAAATAAATATTTACATTCTACATAAGCAACATGACATAATTCCCAAACTATGAAATAATTCTCTCTAATCTGAAGCATTTGATTAAGACTGGATTTAGACCATGCTTACATGTTGCTGGAAAGTACTGAAAAAGGTTACATTCTGTTTACTTTGTTATTTTTGTCTGTGTGATGTCAAATAATTTTGACTAAATTATTGGTATTATCAAGATCATGTAGAACATCTCAAATTCTGATTAAATAATTGATTTTCTTTACAATTACAGACAAATTGCAACAGAATCTGTATTTTTATGGAGTTCAGTCTGAATAGGGTCAATTTAATAGCACATAAATATTGGGAACAGAATTATCAGAAATTTCAGCTATATCACCATAAGCCAGATGAACAATATGTGTCAGTACCATTAGGAGAGTATTTCCCAGCCTAAACTTGATGTGTTTCTTGAATGCATGAAAAATGTGCTATTGAATGATTCTTTCTTCACTAAAATTGATTGTATTTATTGATCTTGATTTAAATACAGGTCTATGTTGGTAAATAAAAACAGTTTTTAAAATAATATAGTAGAGAATTTCTGATACATAACAAATGAGATAATTCCAGATCGATTGGAATTCAGGTTTAGTGTTTTGTAAAGAGTTGAAATAGTTCTTGGTAGGTAAGTAAATTGTGGTGGGAAGGACAGGACATTCTCTAAAGGTGCTAATGTTTTGGTTAGACTTTGACCAGGTGATAGCAGATTTACTTTTTCCTAACTCCGTTTTACTTGAAAAGTCTTCAAATCAAATACTTATAGAACTAGGAAGAGGAAATGTATCTGAGTTACAGAACTTGAATGGGGATTGGCAAACCGAAGAATTCTTGCCCCATCTGAAGGAGATAGCTGGCCCTATATAGGGAGGGAACTCAAGGTGTTAAACCTCATAAACATTCAAAAGAAGCCCACATCTCAACTTTAATGTGATGTTTTCTATGTGCTTTAAATGTTGGATCAAAAGGAAAAACAAAATTAAAAATATGTTGGGCAAACGCAGGCCTGCTGTCCGTGTGTGATCCAAGGAGGACCAATTTACGCTACCCGTTTCAGGTCATACCATTTCCCTTTGTTTCCTTTCTGCATTAATACCATATTCCAGTTTACTCATATCTATGAGCAAGGCCCAATGTCTGTAGCCAAGCCCAAGGTTTGTATGTGGTATCTTTAGAAAAACCCCAGAGAAGCCCTCTCTTGTTTTCTCACTGTGCTCGAAGTATAAATAGCCCAAAGCAAAAAGAGTACGCTGGCTATCGTGATCTTCTAAGCATTCATAGAGCTTGCTAAAATTATAGTTCCCTGTGAAGAGTGTGTCATTATAGAAAAGCACTAGAGAATGGGCTTAGGTACTTTCCTGTTTGATCTCAATAGTTTGGTGCCTACCAACTCACTGGGAAGAGACTGCCACCTTAGTGTTACCCTGCTGTGCCACCCCAAACAAGTCATCTATTTCTCTTGTTTCTCTTTTTAAAAAAAAGTCCATATGCAATTCTGTGATTTTTGTTTTCCTCATTACCTATTTTCTATCATCGTTGTATCCAAAAGATCAAGAGAGAGTAAAGGACACTTCTCAGTTGACTACGGTAATCTCTTGGACTATATGACAGCAAAAATATAAGCAAGGGTTAAATTCAAAATGTATTCACTCTGCTAATACACATTTGTGATTTAAAAACCACACTTCATTGAATAATTTAAAATATGGTTGTACCATCTGTTCTTTTGGGGATTAACATTGTTCATGATAGCAAAATAATCACATGTTAAATAAATTCTAGATAACTGCTCTCTATTATTCATAATAGCAATGACATTGTTAATTCAGATGACCTGGCCTTTTCTGTCTCCACGTAATCACACTATTGATTTTCCAGTATTGGAAAGGAGAGTGCATATGTTTATTTCTAAATGGAACGTACATTTCAGGAATTCTACCATTTCTTTTATGGAAATAAAAAATAAAGTGCAAACATGCCATCTTTGAAGGTAACATTATATAAGCCTTTAGGTATAACATTTGCTGTCTTTATCTACTTTTTTGTGTCTATTCATAAAAAAAAATCAGATTGTCATATTCATATTCTAGAAACTATGCAATTAATTTTTTCAGGGATTTTGTCATCTGCCTGGAATGATATTAGCAAAAGAATCATTGTGTAAACTGAAATAGTTTACTTCATGGTGGGCATTGATTTTGCATTCCCTGAACTCATAATATTTTGTGTTTGAACCACACAGTGTGTACTATCTCACATTGACTGCCAATTTATTGTATTTAAGTCATTTCTTCTCAAAAATATTATAAGCTTTGTGAGGACAGGGGCCATTTTATTTTTCTCTTGTATCTATTGAAGTTTCCCACTCTGCTGGGTTTTTCTAGGTCAAAATAAATTATAATTAAGTTATTGACTTTTTAATAATGTAAAATGGTGGGAAAAGGTTAAAAAGAGTTGTTTTTGGTATCAAGATGGTATAAGCCAATGACTTCTACCCACACCTAATTCAGTGATATGAATGATCTACTCTTAGCTTGGGCATTTCCTCTGTGAACTTCTTTGGCAATTGGGTGTGAACAAATGCGTCCCTGAAGATATTTTGAAAATTTCCTTAACAAGAGCCCAATGCTTAATGACCCTGTACTGTCAGGTAACCCTCCTAGGTTGCTGTATCTATTCCCTCTACTTTTCTTTAAAATCACATATTTTTGTATTTCCTAAGAGAAAGTAAAATGTAATAGGCATCATTCATTTTTGCAGAAAATCTCCAAAATATGTCATTAAATCACCACTGTCTTCTCATCTCCAGGCAAAAAAGTCCCAACTTATTTAAATATTTGTTCAGTTACATTATGTTCTCCTGTGAATTTTCTCTGGGTGTCGCTCTTCACACTGAGTATGAGCTCTCATTTAATCTCTTTGAAGGGAAAATGAGCTCAAAGACCCTGATACTGCAATTTGACCTCCTTGCGTTTGTATTAAGCTATGAACTTGCCGATTTGTCTCTAGCTTATCTGTTATGTACACTTGATGTTGTCAAACGACATTTTCATTCCCCAGTCTGTGTTCACTATTTGATGTTCCCTTGCTTACAGTGCCCTTGCTCTCAACTAAATTGGATTTTCCTATTACAAAGTCAATTTGATATCTGAATGATCTTCTAAGATACTGCCTATCATTTATTTTACTTCTCTCTTACAAAGCCTTATGTCTCATTAATAAAAATATCTGGTCCCAAAGCCCATTGTTATCATACACATTTCCCACTTGATGCAAAATTAGCCTTAATCTTACTATCACTTGTCTGGTAACCCAGGAATATGCTGCATAAATAATATATTTTTTATTTTGGTAAAATATTTGGAAAAGTATCTTGTGGTACATATAATGGATATATGAGTTGGATAAAAATGCTATGAAGTATTTTTCTTCGTAGTTGAACAACATGGATGAAGAATACTGAGTAAAGACTAAATATTTGCCTGGATGGAAGACTATTCATCCAATCAGACAAATAAACAAAAACATGAAGAGTGAGTAAATACACTGGAATGCAAAGTAGGGATCAATAGTTATTTAAGATTGCTGATAAAAATGACTGCAATTTCAAGTTCACAGTTAATTAGAATTGGATGGTAGAGGTCCAAGTGTGATGGCAAGAATATGGGTAAATTAAGAATATGTGAGGAATTCTGTCTAAGCTTTTATTCATAGATGTACAGCAGATAAATGAAGCTGACTGACATTCTCTGCCATGCAATAGTTGTTTCACACCTGGAGTGTGGGATTCATTTCAGATGCCACAGGTTATGGGGAATCAACAAGCAGCAATCAGTCTGGAAGCATGTTGCGAGGACAGTGAAGCATCTGGTAATCATGAAATATTACGAACTGCCGAAAGAACTGAGACTGATGTGGCCTGGAAAAGGGAGAGAATAAAAACTCTGTAGATAATCTGAGGCTGTCATATTAAAAAGATTTAGGGCTGGGTGCGATGGCTCATGCCTGTAATCCCAGTACTTTGGGAGGCCAAGGAGGGAGAATCACTTGAGTCCAGGAGTTCACGACCAGCATGGGCAACGTGGTGAATCCCTGTCTCTACTAAAAAGTACAAAAATTTATCTGGGTGTGGGGGCATTCTCCTGTGTTCTCAGCTATTTGGGAGGCT
>NW_016107570.1:604697-642080 GCF_001604975.1 Cebus imitator | reverse complement strand
AAAAATTTAAAAATTGGTTGGGGCAGTGGTCCGTGCCTGTAATTCCAGCTACTCAGGAGGCTGAGGTGGAAGGATTGCTGGAGCCCAGGCTGTAGAGGCTGCAGTGAGCCAAGATGGCACCACTGCACTTCTGCCTGGGTGACAGAGTGAGACCCTGCCTCAAAATAAATAAATAAATAAGACTCAGCCTTGCTTTTGCATGACTAATGTTAAGGAGTAGCACTTTTAGAAAGGTGAAATTTAGTTTGGTAAAAAGAACTTTTCAATATTAGATCTGCTCAAAGATAAGCATACTGCACCATGAGGCAGGGCTCCTCATGCCAGATACTTGCTTTTCCCTCAAGGCTGTTCAAGCATTAGGGGACAACTGCATTTCCCATGGCTTCTAATGAACCTTTTAACTATGAAGATCTGTTGCATGAAAAATTCTTAGAATAGTGCTTGATGGAACCAAGTAGATGTTCAATAGGTACTAGCCATGATTGTTATCAGTAGTGACTATTCTATGCATTTGTAACTGATTATTTTTCTGAGGGGAATAAGTAAAGTTGTTAAAAATGTTAGCACCAGTTTGTGTTGCTGAATAATTAAGGTAGTTAGTAAGGTCTTATGCTACTTGTAATTAATTTACTCTTAATTCGTCACCACTTTATGTTTTCCATAATTGTCTTTATGTCCTTTATTACCTGGATTTGGGATTAATTCATCAAATTTAGCAGGACAACTTTAAGTGACTGCTAAATCACAGTTGCATATATTAAATTATCTAGTGACTAACATAGCAATAGTCTATCATGAAAGGAATGCATCATGACAGAAAAATAATAAATCTCTTTCATTAATTAAGAGGGATGTTTCAGTTTAGAAACTTATAAAATCTTAATAATGGTTAAGCCCTAGGTCACGTTAGCATCATTGGATTATTTTCTCAGGTGACAGATTTGCTATCTCTTAGGATGGCAGCTAATATCTATTGAAGGCATTCATTCATTCACTCACTTCCTAATTTATTTAACAAGTATTGTACCAAGCACCGCCCATGCCTGCATCTGCCTGCTTACCTCTGTAGTCTTTTCTGCCCTTTTATCCCTTTTTGAGTCATTCATCACAGGAAGATCAGTCTCTCGGTTGTCCCATGTTCCCTAGACCCCAACCCCAAGGGCTTCATGGCAGCAAGGCAGTCCCTCTTCTGACCGCATCCCTGAACTCCTTGGGCTCCTTCCCTGATGTATTTTTCTCTGTATCAGTTATCATATTTCTTATATATTTTACTTACTTATGTCCAACTACCTATCTCTACTAGAATGTCAGTTCCATAAAGGCAGGAATATTTGCCTGTTTTATTTGCTACTGGGTTCCTTGCACCTAGATTAGTAACTTAATAAATATTTGTTGAATGAGTGAATAAGGCCTAAGTGTCATGGAAACTGATATCACAAAGGTGTCATTTCTTCACCAGGGTTACCTAAGCTGTTCATGGCAGTGCAGGGTGGTAACCCAAAGGCACTTGGCTCTAAAACCAACGCCCAATTTTTTTTTTTTTTGTTTTGAGGCAGTCTCATTTTGTTACCATCTGGAGTATAGTGGCATGATCTCAACTCACGGCAACCTCTGCCTCCCGGGTTCAAGGGATTCTTCTGCCTCAGCCTTCCAAGTAGCTGGGATTACAGGTGTGTACCACCACACCCAGCTAATTTTTGTATTTTTGGTGGAGACAGAGTTTCACTATGTTGGCCAGGCTGGTCTGGAACTCCTGACCTCAAGTGATCTGCCCACAGCCTCCCAAAGAGCTGGGATTACAGGTGTGAGCCACTGCAACTGGCCTCAACATATTCATTCTTGATCTCTCCCTCCATACAAATAACTTTGTAATTGTGCTGAATAAACTCAGGGATCTGGAGATATTTGACATTGACAATGATATTTCACTGCTGTATGGATTTAAATGCAAGGAGACAACTTTTGTATCCTTTACATTTAGAAGAGCATTCAGGTTGATATTTGTCTTCCTAATTTATCTCCATTTGGACACTTTTGTTTCTTTTCTAGATTTATTCAATCTGATTTAGTTTATTATGGGTTTATTGTCTGTTTTTCCTTGGGCCATTGATGTAGATCTTGGAAGAGGTAGAGTACAGAAATAGATTTGGAGAAGCAATAATGAGTAACCCTCAGCCTTTGCCTCTGAGATGCATTCAGCCAAGTGGCTGAGGCAACCTTGTAAGTGTGCAGTTCCAGAGCCAGAAGATAACCAGATATTTTATAATCCAAACAATAATATTGCAAGAGTAAAAGGAGGCACTGTTTATCATTCCAGGACAATAGCTGTATACTATTTAGGCAAACTGAAGAGTAAAGTTTCCTAGTTTAAAAAGTCAACAAACATAAAATATGGTTGCAAGTCTTTCTAGTAACAAATATTTACTGAGCATCTACTATGTTCAGAGATACATACCAGGCACTGTAGCAATATGTACAGAACAGTGTAAAAGACACTGTGGTAAAATTAAAAACAAATACACTGCATACCTTCCTATCTTGTGGTTTAGAGTTCAGTCTAGGAGAAGGAACATTAAAAATACAATAAAAAGCAGTGCATGATGGTATAAACTGAATTAAGCTTGATGTGACACTAGCCAGCCACAAGGTTTCAAAAAGAATCTGATCTTTGACAAACCTCATAAAAACAAGCAATGGGGAAAGGATTCCCTGTTTAATGAATGGTGTTGGGAAAACTGGCTAGCCCTGTGCAGAAAGTAGAAACTGGACCCCTTCCTGACACCTTACACTAAAATTAACTCCAGATGGATTAAAGACTTAAACATAAGACCTAACACCGTAAAAACCCTAGAAGAAAACCTAGGCAATACCATTCAGGACATAGGATTAGGCAAGGACTTCATGACTAAAACACCAAAAGCAAATGGCAACAAAAGCCAAAATCGACAAATGGGACCTAATCAAACTCCAGAGCTTCTGCACAGCAAAAGAAACAATTGTTAGAGTGAACTGGCAACCAACAGAATGGGAAAAAAATTTTGCAATCTACCCACCTGACAAAGGGCTAATGTCCAGAATCTACAAAGAACTACAACAGATTTACAAGAAAAATCAAGCCCATTCAAAAGTGGGTGAAAGATATGAACAGACACTTTACAAAAGAAGATATATATGAGGCCAACAAACATATGAAAAAATGCTCATTGTCACTGGTCATTAGAGAAATGCAAATCAAAACTACATTGAGATACCATCTCATGCCAGTTAGAATGGCAATCATTAAAAAATTGGGAGACAACAGATGCTGGAGAGGATGTAGAGAAATAGGAACACATTTACAAATAAATTAGTTCAACCATTGTAGAAGACAGTGTGACGATTCCTAACAAGGACGTATAGAGATTCCATTTGACCCAGCAATCCCATTACTGGGTATATATCCAAAGGATTATAAATCGTTCTACTATAAGGACACATGCACACAAATGTTCATTGCAGCACTGTTTACAATAGCAAAGACTTGGAACCAACCCAAATGCCCATCGATGATAGACTGGACAGGGAAAATGTGGCACGTATACACCATGGAATACTATGCAGCCATAAAAAAAAATGAGTTCGTGACTTTTGTAGGGACATGGATGAACCTGGAAACCATCATTCTCAGCAAACTAACACAAGAACAGAAAATCAAACACCACATATTCTCACTCATAGGCGGGTATTGAACAATGAGAACACATGGACACAGGGAGGGGAGCATCACACACTGGGGTCTGTGCAGGGGAACTAGGGGAGGGACAATGGGGGTGGGGAGTTGGGGAGAGATAACATGGGGAGAAATGCGAGATATAGGTGATGGGGATGAAGGCAGCAAACCACACTGCCATGTGTGTACCTATGCAACAATCTTGCATGTTCTTCACATATACCCCAAAACCTAAAACACAATAAAATATATATTTAAAAAAAGAATCACAGATATGATTTTTCTGTGTCCCCATCCAAATCTCATCTTGAATTATAGTTCCCATAATCCCCATGTGTCGTGTGAGGGACCCTTTGGGAGGTAATTGAATCATGGAAGTGGCTTTCCCCATGCTGCTCTCGTGATAGTGATTGAGTTTCTCACGAGACCTGCTGGTTTTATAAGCTTCTAGCATTTCCCCTGCTGGCACTCATTCTCTCTCTCCTGCCACCCTGTGAAAAGGTGCCTTCTGCCATGATTGTAAGTTTCCTGAGGCTTCCCCCAGTTATGCAAAGCTGTGAGTCAATTAAACCTGTTTTCTTTATAAATTACCCAGTCTCAGGTATTTCTTCATAGCATCATAATAATGAACTAGTAGACTGATGCTATACCACTTTTATTTCTATCTCATAATATTGTCCATTGAAATCGGTCCTGTCTTGATGCATGAACTGGACATCAAATGGATTGTATGCTTTTTTTCCTAGATAGGAGTTATGACATCCACTTATGGTATGTCATAGTAGTTGCTCAACTAATGCTGGCTGGTTGGTTGGGGTAGAAGAATGAATTGACAGATTTTTAAAAATCATCTAGCAACCAAATATAGAACCTTGTTTGCCAAAGACCCCTCCTCTTTACTGAACCAGCTAGTTGACAGAGTAAGAACTTGTAGCATAATTATTTTTCATCTTACAACTTTGTTATTATACATTTGGTTATTTGGAAATAAGTTTAAAGTGTTTTAATTCTTTCCACTGGTTCCTACTGTTGAAAATTATTTTGCAGCTGAACGTTGGCAACAGTTTATATCTTGACAAGTAGACTGTGCTTTTTAAGGATGAAAGTGTGGGAAGTAGTATAGGACATCTGTCGAAGAAGTCATATTGTCAAAGCCTGTTGTGTATATTAAACTCATTTGTTTCCATTTCTATACATTCTAAAGCAAAATGCCACTCCATTTAACATTCAAACAGCTTATAAAGAGCGTGGAAATATGAATTGTGTGGGCCTACCTGAAATTTCAATGAATGAGCATCGTTTTATTCAGTTGGTTTCGTTGCTGCTTTAGCTCAGCCTAAACTTTGAATATATAATAGGTTTATTGAGATAAGATTACTAGTAGCTAAGGGCTTTTGTTGGATGGGAGAACCGAAATCAACATAATTTTCTGTACCTTTTAAATGGCACTTGGACCCGGCCTGCTTTCCTGTCCTTGTATTTAACAAAACAGAACAAACAAAACTTACTTAGATACCTGATTCACTGATTTCCTCTTTTCAGGTATCTGTCTACGTGGTTTTATCCTTTACTTCAGTAGATTTAATAAACTTACCTTTATGTAACCAACAGATTTCTGTTGGGTTTTGGAGGCAATGACAGTTAATAGTAAAATAATATTTTGAGAGAAATAGCTCTCAACGAGGCTCCATTAGCTGGAGAACAAAGCATTTTAAAGAAGGTGAGACCTTATGGTTCCTTGATCTCAAACTTACTTGCTTACAAAAACAAAACTGTTGATTGATTTGATCAAAAGTTATCCTTGTTATAAAATTAAGTGGGCCTGCTTACTAGCTGATTTATGGGTTTTTACGTTCTTTAACTTCTAAAAGACATACAATTCAGTCTCAACAGTTTTTACAATCTGAGAGACTGGGTCATGCTAATAAAATTTCTGAGAAACTTGTTATCCATCAGAATGTTATTATCTTTTACCAGAATAGTGTGTCTGTTTCAACTGATGAAGGTTTTTGTTTGAATGTAAGTTTTCAACTCATTTAGGTAAATACCAAGGGACAGTTTTCAATATCATTATTTTAATGGATTCATGATATTCACACTGATTGGCTATTCCATATTTTATTCAAGTAGTTTGGCATTAAAGATATTTACATCTTTTTATTTTGTAAAACACTGTTTGCACTTACGTTATTTCCTTCTGACTGTAAACATTGTGCATAAGCCTGCATGAAGTGTAATATATAGTGTTTAAGAGTAGTTTATCAGAAAAAGCTAATGTATGAACATAAGTAGCTGATCCTTAATAGATTAATTAATTAATTAATTTTGAATTTGCCAGTACACTCTCAAAACAAAGAGCATGAGTAAATAATGGCATTATACTGAGCTTATTCAAGTATTTGGATAACTTTTCTTTACTGAACTGAAACTGGAAGCCCAGGCAGGCACATCTCCATCACCTGCAATTAAATCCTATATTCATCGCATGCTTCCCGAGAAAAGATGTTGCTCTCGTGTTCCTTTGGGTACTCTTTGCAAAGTATTTGTTTGATTGCATATGAGGAATGTATGTTTTTCCACTACTTCCAATGTATTTCAGTCATCAAATATTTATAATTATTATTCTAGGGAGAGTGACTGAGAAGGGAATTCAGGAGAGACTTGAACGGGTCTTTGGAACATCAGGTTCTTATGACTTCAGCTACCTTATTCAATAAGCAAATGCTGTTTTAGGTGCTGGGATTACAAAGTCAAAGAAGGCAGAATTCATCCTTTCAAGAAACTGTAGCGTCATAGGGAAGAGTTGTAAATGCATAAATAGCTATGAAACAGTGTGCTGAAGTCCTATGAGTTTGGAAAATAGGTGAAAGGCATCTAAATAAAACTGAGGATGAGAAATGAATAATGTGTTTCTGGAGGAGATTATACTTAAAAGGAGTTAGCCAGCCAGAGAAAGGAGAGAAAAAGATTTTGGTCAGAGTGCCTGTCATCTGGGAAGCACCAGTGGGGCTGAAGAACAGGTTGTGCACGGGAAGGACACTAGCAGGTGTTATTTGTGGCTGATGCAGGAGAGAAAGGAAGAGCAAGACCACAGAGCATCTCTATGCTGGGTATTGGAATTTTAATTTTGAACTTTATTACTAAATAATGTGGACCTATTGGGTGATTTCAAGCAAGGGAGTCATATGTTCACATTCTTGCGTGAGCTTGTTAAGATTTCCATTTTAAGATAATCCTGGTAGGAAAGTGAAGGATAGATTTAAGGACGAAAAATTGGAAATATTAACTCTAGGTAAAACACAGAAAAATAAGAGAGATATTAAAGAATGTGTAGAGAGGTAAAACCTACAGTCTGGTCTCTGGAGTCAGATGAATTAGTTCCTAACTCTGACTTCCCACGTAATGCTCTGTGTGACCTTGGATATATATCTTGTCCCTCAGTGCCTTGTTTTTCTCATCTGAAAAATGAGTGTAATAATAGTACCCAACCCATATTTTGTGAGAATTAATCAGTCAGCCTGTCAACCACAGTGCCTAGCTCACTGAATGCATCTGATCAGTGCTAGCTATTATCTATTGAGTATTAATATTATTGTTACTATGAATAGTATTCATGTCTCTAGGGTTTATGACCTGATTAGCAGTTATTGTCTGGTTGTGGCTGAATGGTGGTAGTATCAGGGAATATAGGAAGAAATGTGGTGGGGAGGGGTAGTGGAAGAGGAGAGGGACAGAGTCAATTTGAATTACATTCTAAATGCCCAAATGAGGTAGCTATGGAACTTCCAAGTGGAATTTTCTCAGGGGCAGTTGATGATACAGCAGAAAAATGTGAACTCTGAATAAAGATGTGGTAGATTTTCAGCTTAAGGAATATTTGAAGCCAATTCTTTGTATGCATTGACCAGTAGGTATAGAGAACAAAATCAAGAACAAATCCAAGAATTGAAAGCAGATGCAAAACCCCAATTTGCATGAGTCTCCAGTCCAGGTATGAGCAGAGAACACAAGGTCTGGGGAGGGAAGAAGAGAGTCTTCCAAGTCATAGGCCAGGGGAAATGATTCAGTCAATTTGTATGCTCTGATGTGGTCATGAACAGATGATACCCTCATGTCCTGAAGAAATTCCTCCAGAATTTAAAATTGCTAAATGTAGGCCAGGGTACAGTTAAAGGCTAAAAGAACCTTAATTAATACATATTATTCCAGCTATTAGAAGAAAATTCCTATGGTTTGAAATTGCTACTTGCTAACTACTTTTAATTGCTGTGCAGGGGATTATTAGCATTGCAATGTCTAGCATAGTGATGAAAACTGATGTTTCAGATACCTTTGTGTGAGTTCTCCCTTTGTTCTAATGTTCAAGAGCTTAGAATCATAGGGATGGTAAGTGAGATTTGTGCTAGACTCTACACCTGTCTTCCACAGAAATCCCAATATGCAAAAACAAACAAAACATAGATGGATAATCCTGGCCATTCCTTAGTGAGATTTGAGCCTTGTTTGGAGGTAGGCCTATTAAGAATGGTAGTTCTAATCTTTAGATTAAATTAAAGTCTCCAGTGTGTTCTTATTTTTTAAAGGTGAAGTCTCCAACTACCTCTTTCCAGCCCCAGAGAAAGGAAATTGTTGATGATAGAAGGATTCCATTTTCTTCCCTTAAAGGCCACCTCCTGCTAGTTGGCCAGAGTTATCACAGATTCTGAATTCTTGGCAGGCTGGAATTTAGCAGTAATCCCCTCTCATCTAAATTTAAGTACAGCTAATACCCAGGAGCCCCTGCCAGCCTCTTGGTAAATAATTACCTGGGTACAAGCAAAAATGCCCTGCTAAGAAAACTATGGGATTTTACCCATCATAGGACACATAGGTCTCCTCCATAGAGGTTATATCTTATTCTTCAATTTCTGATTGTTACCCCTCATAGGGAATTCCTATATGAAGCAAATCTTATCCTCTTCTACTGGGCAATCTCCTAAATTAGCTGCTATGTAAAAATGCTTCATTTCACTTTTGTTCTTCAGACTCTCAATGGAAGAATACGTCCAAAGAACCTCTTAAACACAAAATCTACAAATTATACACAGTCATACGTCACAATTAGCTGGCAGTCATTAGGCATTACTTCCACATTGTAAATTTAGTGATTTTTTCCTGAATTATGAAATATTATTATCATTAAGAAAAATATGCTGAAGAGTAAAAGAATAGCATTTTTATATTTATTCTCTTCATAATTATGCAAATTAATAAAAAATAATTTACTATTTACTAACTTTGCTTTGAGAGTTCTCTCATTCTGATGAGACTCCAGACTTCTGCCTTGGTACACCTGTGCAAAGCCTTTCTAAGCCATTTCTTTATGTCCCAATATATATTACAGTTCAGATAGGCTGTCCTTACTTTTGCCAGCACCTTAATAGTAGTTTTATTTTAGCAAGGAACCGTATGCAATCACTGGATATTTCAGAGAGCTGGCTAACTTATTTTCCTACTCTAAAGAAATAAGCTTAAAAAACAATAGATAGTGTTGGCAAGAGTGTGGGGGAGCTGGCATCTTCTTAAGTGAAGGTGGGAATATGAACTTCCGTAGCCTATTAAAGCTATTAAAGGGAAAAATGTTCACGAATTGTAAGCTACCAATCCATTTTCAGAAATACAAGCACCAATCAGTAAGAATATATTAACAACTGTATTTATTGTTTATATGAGTCCAAAATTATATGTCCATCAATAAAGGACTTGTTGAATAAATAATGGTACATTTATGCTATGAAATCTAGTGTAACTATTGAAAAGAACTCAAGAGATCTCTATGCATTCACAATAATTTATTTCATGATTGATTTAAAGAATAAAAATATTGACAAAGGATAATATGTAGTATGAGCCCACTCTATTGTAAAAAGGAAGGAGAACCCCTATATATGGTTCATATATTTGTGTGTCATATATTTGTAATGAATAAATAAAAAGTTTGCTGTCTTTTCCCTCCCATTAATCCTACCAAGGAAGGGAAAAGACAACAGTCTTTTTTATCTGCACACTTCTGTGTCATTTGACATGTTAAAAAACAGCATGTAAATTTTGTAATTAAAACATAAAATATAAGAAAGAAAATATTGAATAGAAATGGTACACCATGGAATACTATGCAGCCATAAAAAAGAACAAGAGCATGTCTTTTGCATGAACATGAATGGAACTGGAGGCTATTATCCTTAGCAAAATTACACAAGAACAGAAAACCAAATACCACATGTTCTCACAAGTGGGAGTTCAATGATGAGAACTCATGAACGCAAAGAAGGACACAGACTCTGGGATCTACTTGAGGATGAAGTATGGGAGGAGGGAGAGAAGCAGAAAAGATAACTATTGGGTACTGTGTTTAATACCTGGGTGATGAAATAATCTGTACAACAAACCCCATGACACAAGTTTTCCTATATAACAAACCTTCACACGTACCCCCAAACCTAAAATAAAAGTTAAAAAAAAGAAAAATTATCTATTCGTTCAAGCTTAAAATTTCTGAATTTGAACAGTGTCTGCTGTTTAAACCCAAACAGTGTCTGAATTTGGCTACTGAAAAATAAAATGTAGCCTTTTTACAACACACTTTTCTTGCCCAGGTCCCAGGACTCTTAAATAAACTGGAGTGTCTATTCAAATCCTGGATAAGAAATCATTTTTCAAAATAAAAATTATCTCCCACAATACTATGAACACCTGCTATTCACATTACCCTGAACACTTGTGGTTTTGTTGCTATAACTCTAGAAAATGGCATAAGAGCTAGAAAAACCTGTGGGCTAATTAAAGATACAGCATTTCTCTAAGACCCTGCTGCCTTCAGTAGAATTATTTAGTATCCTTTCTAATTTTTCCAACTTATTTTTCACTGTTACGAAAAAAACAGCTTACAAAGGATTAGTAAATTCACTATCCACTTTTTAATTCAAAGAGCAGGTAGAAGTTGGATTTCTGAAAGAGTGTTTTAAATGAGGAAAAAAAATGTATAGCCGTCAACGTTTTAGTGAATAAAGATATTTGCTTACCATTTTTATGTTCCTGAGAGGCTAAATTTAGTTCTGTTTTGAGTAGTAATTTATGAACAAGAACCCACAATTTTTTTTTTGTCCAGAGAATTGGAAACCACCCATAACATTTCCATGTGCCCATCTCATTTTCTAAGTCTCTGTAATCAGTCTAGTAAACAACATTCCCTCTTTGAAAATATAGCAAATAGTTATTGCCATACTATCAGATATGCATGCTTGGTGTACGGGTAAATAACTCTAATTACCAAACCACTGTTACATTAGGTTGATGTTCCTTTAGACGTTAGACAAAAATGGATTAAACCTTGCTGCCTACTCAGAGATTTGGTCTGAGTGGAAACAGGCTTTTGTGGAGCTACAGAATTTCTACTTCGTCTGCTCAGCCAATAATTGATCAGAGCATGAGCCTGGTTAGAAATAAGCAACAAGCTTCCTGTATCCATGAACAGAAAACAAGGTAGTGCACTTAGCCTCTGAGAGCACGCATTTACTTTTGAAGAAAAGAAGCACCGGGCAACCAGTGAGCAGCATAAGTCGGAAATTCATTATCTGACATGTTCTTTCCAGCCTTCCCAGGAATGCTGGTCTGACTACTCAGATTTGTTTTTACTTCTTGCCTTTTGGATATAATGAGTTTGCCAAGCAGCTGTGAGTACCTAACTCTGGGGAAGGTGGCTAGATTCCGAAGCGGTTATGTTCATGGATCACCTTATGCAATCAACATGCCAATTGATATTAAGCCACAGAGGAGACGGTAACTGCTTTCCTTTCCTCTAGTTGTTTGTCAGTGAAAGTGTGTTTTGCTGCCCTTTAGTAACTGCTTTGGACGTCTGCTGAGCTGGGAGGGTCAGGGTGAGAGGTTAGGTTTTAAATCAACACACCGGTAGTTTGAAAAAAAAATTAACTAGGGAGAAAGGCTGGAAATATTCTTAGTTTAGCTATTTAGCAAAGGCTGATCTTGTTTCAAGGTCTGTAGATTTTAAGAATTTGAGAGATTGTCAGTGTTTGCATTGCTGTCACAATCACCCATGATGAGAATTTGAAAGAGTATTTAGCCAAATAATGGATATATTTATTGATGGCTATATGGCTATTTATACCAGATGCCTAGTAACTCATAATCTATATGTGACATTTCTTAATGCATTATAACACATTAATGCAATAAATATGTTATGATTCAACAAAAACATTTGTTTTCTTGTAGTCACTAGGGAGGGCAGAACAGTGTTATATATTTTCCCTGTAAAGTCGTTGTCGTTTTAGATCTGTGTTGTACCCCCACCCCACCCTTTTTATGTAGTGTCAGAATAGCGATGATATAGTTGACTAATATGTCAAAAGTCACCACTCAATTTTGGTTTTATACAAAGTCATTTAATTCAGCAATTAACAATGAACTTCATAAAGATGTTCCATTCTCTCTGAAAATTCCATTTCTCTCTAATTTTATGAATCCTCATAATGAAAATCCAAAATTCTAAAAGCAATGTATTTTGCTTGGAAACTGTCATTACCATCTTACACTTCTATTTTTCTTTTTCTAATTATACAAACTCACATACAAAGCATGCATTTTGCCAGATTTCACCTTATTATAAACATGAAAGGATATTTAAATGATTAAAAAGTTTTTAAACCTTCAGAAAGCGTTCTGATTTTTGTGAGGGACAATATTTTATTCTTTTCTCCAGAGTATTAAGGCTTGTCTGTCCAGCTCTGTCACTATTTGACTTTATGGCAGGCTAGCAGCACCAAGCAAGTATTTTAAAATACATTGAGAAAAACGTGTCCTAAGACACCGAACATTGCTCAGTGGCTGTCGGTTACCTCGTTCCCTTCTTTAGTTGGTGGAGTGATACTACAAACCCATACAAGTTGCAAAATCCGTGTGCATATCTGATATCCCTGTTGGTATTACCTTAATTTTTCTGCTTAAATGTAATCAACTTTTTGTACAAGTCAGTCAGATTATATTTTTATATGTGTTGTGCATATGCATAGATCCAGGAAATTTCAGACATATTCCTAATTAGGTTTAAAATTGGATATTACAGTATATTTTACAAGCACATGTATAAAATTTGGCATTACAGTATATTTTACAAGCAAATGTATTTGAAAGACATTTTACAATAACTAGTATTTAATTGCATAGATCTTGGGATTTGTAAAAATACCAGATCCAACTTTTCTTTCAGTAGAATACATTGCTTATCCATAGCTAGTAAATCAATTAAATAAGTTTTATGTAAAAAGTTGACTTAAATCATTACATCTGGAACTTTTATTCTACAAAAGGATAAATATGACAATAAACATGTAATGAAAATAATAGTTAGAGGGGATGGATGAATGAATGGAAGAACATCCAAATCTTAGGGAATGTCTTTTTATTCTGTTACTCATTTTTTTAAGTTGTGACTTTTAAAACCTCAACTTCTTTTGAATCTGTTGAGAAAACAATACACTTGGAATGATGGGTTATAATCCTAGATTCACTAAAATCTACCTAAAATTTAAATGGTTCTGTTTTCAGAATGCTTGCTGGGACTAAGATTTATCTAAAGTAGCATGTTTATGTTTATTTTCATATCATCTCAGTTGTGGGTTTTGGCAGAAAGAAAATTGTTTTCTAATTACTAAAAAAAAATCTAAGGAAGGAAGGATGGAGGGGAGGGAGAGAAAGACCTCTAAAGAAGAGGAGCTATGAGTTGCTATTTCAGCCTACCCAAAGAAGCAGAGATTGCGGTGGCAAAAAGAAATTTGGCTTTTCACTGAAATCCATAGGGAAAATGAAGTAGGAATTCAAATGCATAAATGCAAAATATAGCTCAATTTAAAGCTAAGTATATCCTTATAATATAATGACTTATTGAAAGAACAGCATTTTTTTCTTGGAACACAGGGAAATTATTTGCACATTGAAAATCAGCTACATTAGACACATGACCACATGGTCATTTAATTGGTCTCAATTTTTATTTCAAGAGTAGCAATGAACACATTAAGAAAGCAGTTAATACTACTAAATCTTAAGTAAGCTTAATGTTAAAGAAAATGACAACCCTACCATCTATGATTATAATTATGTTCTATATTTGCGATTTAAAAATTTTTTCCTTTTAATTTTTGGTAGCCTTCATAAATTCTGCTGTTCAAATTTTCTCTTGTAAGAAATTTAATTTCCTTTCAATTTTATGAAGGCTTTATGTCTCAATTTTAATGTAGTGATTTCTTCTCTTTATTTTTTGAGACATGATCTCTCTCTGTTGCACAGACTGGAGTGCAGTAGCAATCATAGATCAGGGCAGCCTAGAACTCCTGGGCTCAGGCGGTCTACTTCAGCTTACCAAGTATTTGGGACTACAGGCACAGGTCACTGTGCCAGGCTAATTTTTTTTTTTTTTTTTTTGTTGAGGTCTTTTTTTGCTATGTTGCCCAGGCTCTTCTCAAACACTTGACCTCAAATGACTCTCCTGCCTTGGCCTCCCAAAGTGCTGGTATTATAGGCACAAGCCATCATGCCTGGCCCTTCATATAGAGATTTAAAAATCCAATTTAAAAACCTGATTTAATCTGGCTCTTCTAATCCATCCTTACCCAATGGGCTGTAACGTTTTTGAGTGTGTGGATCACGTCTTGGTTGTTCTTACTTCCCCAGTGTCCAGCATAGAGCCCAGCACAGGTTAAATAATAAATATTTGTTTAATAAATAAATTATTAGAAAATACATATTACATATTTTGGCATAGGCATGTGTGTCGGTATGTGTGTATCATATATATATATATATATATATATATATATATATACACACACACAACTATTTTATACACACACACACACCCCCCTAGTGTGTGTGTGTGTGTGTGTGTTTATAAAATCTCTTCCCTGTATGCCACAGTATGGAGTCTTTGGCAAGACTTTTGCTTCTGTTATTCTTTTGGATCAATTAAATCCCACTTCCTTGTTTCCCTATGGAAACTGCATGTAGCACTGACTTTAGATTACTGGCTTAAGTGATTGGGGATCTTGCATTTTGGTATTACCACGTCAGCAAAAGAGAACCCGAAATTCACTTCTATATTCATAAGAGTATATATGTGTATATATGTAGTATGTGTGTGGGGTGTGGGGTGTGTGTGTGTGTGTGTGTGTGTGTGTGTGTGTGACTTCAAGTTGTAGAAAGGAGGAGAAAAAGTCACTGTGGGAAGTGGCAGAGGGGAATTTCCTAAGAGGGAAACAATGTTGCAACTGTAAGAAAATATAAGAAACTTGATAGAAGCACAAAATTTTATAAAATCAGTTATAAAAACTGTGACATGCAAGCCCCATTTCTGTTTGTTTTGCTATAAAGGAAAAGTCACAACTTTTTTTTATTGAAATGGAAAACAAAAACTAGTAGCAGTGAATGTGGTGAGACAGTAGCCACTGGCACCCCAATGCGATGGAAAGCAAGTGCTGGGTTGAGCACTACTTTTCACCGTCAGGTGTAGAGCTGCACCTCCCCAGCCACCTTTTTCCCTGCATTTTGGTGGCTTGACACCACTACCTGGGGGCTGGTGAGGGTCCTTCCCCTGCCCCCTGCTCTGTGCTCTCTCTTGCTGGTGATGCTGCTGTTCTGGTATACTCTCTGGCCGCTGTTTTCTTTTCTTTTCTTTTTTCTTTTACTTTAGGTGTATACTATATCCAGCATTTCTCCCCATGTTATCCCTCCCCACCCCCCACTGTCCCTCCCCTACCTCCCCCAACTGCCCCCAGTGTGTGATGTTCCCCTCCCTGAGTCCACGTGTTCTCATTGTTCAATACCCACCTATGAGTGAGAACACGTGGTGTTTGGTTTTCTGTTCTTGCGTCAGTTTGCTTAGAATGATGGCTTCCAGATTCATTTAAGTCCCTACAAAGGACCTGAACTCATCTTTTTTTTATGGCTGCATAGTATTCCATGGTGTATATGTACCATGTTTTCTTTGCCCAGTCTATCATTGATGGGCATTTGGGTTGGTTTATGGCCTCTGTTTTTTTAAATCATTTGGTAGGGTGTTCTCCCTATTATCCCTGGGATCAGAAAAAAGCAGGGTACAAAGATGCAGAAGATAGGAAGGAATACAATGAGTGTGAGTGAAGGTAAACCAGCCTGCTCCATCCTTATGGAATGATGACAAGGTCATGCCCTTAGATTTATGACTAGTCATCAACCTATTAATTTATTCAAATTGTGTATTAATTTGTTAGGACTGTCATAAGAAAATACTACAGATTTGGTGGTTTAAACAACAGAAATTTGTTTTCTCAGATTTGGTGCCTTAAACAACAGAAATTTATTTTCTCACAATTCCAAAGGCTGTGAAATCCAGGGTCAAGGTGTCAACAGGTCTGGCTTCTCCCTAGGACTCTGGTTGGCTTGCAGATGGCCACCTTCTCACTGTGTTATCACTTGGCCTTTTCTCTGTACACAGACATCCCTGGATTTCTTTGTGTGTCCAAATTTCCTGTTTTTATAAGGACATCAGTCAGATTGGATTAAGGCCCATGCTTAAGGTTTATTTAAATTTAATCTCCTCTTTAGAGGTCCTATATCCAAATATAGTCTCATTCTAAGAAACTGATGTTTAAAGCTTCAGCATACAAACTTTGGGGGAGACAGAATTAAGCCCATAACAAATCGTGCTCATGGAATGATTTGTTAGTGATGACTGTGGAGAGAGATAGTAATTGGACTGTGAATCCTGAATAATTAGTGGCTTCATGTTCATAAAAGTGGACTCAATAATGGGCATGAACCTGCACGAGGGAGGCCTTGCAGAGATGAATGTCTCGTTTTCTCTACCAAAGAAAAACAAGTACACATTGCAAACAATAAATCTTTATCAAATTCAACCACTTTATTTTGAACTCAATAATCTTTCAAACAAGCCTAGACCAACGTTTGCTTTATTATAGCTTTTTTCAAGAGGAGTGGAAGTATTAAATTTATTATTAAGGTACTGAGTGATTCTCAACTGGGGCAATTCTACCCTCCACCTCCCATGCAGGAAACATTTGGCAATGTCTAGGGACATTTTTTATCGTAATGAGTGGGAAGTAGCTGATGGTTTCAAGTAGGTAAAGAATAAGGATGTTAAATCTCCTTTAATAGACAGCCTCTCACAACAAAGAATTATGTGCCCCAAGATGTCAGTAAGGCTAAGGTGGAGGAAACATTATGTAAATAAATTAGGGAGGACTTTGGAGCTTTTTGAAGACATTAATTTATATCTAGATAATTGATATTTTTTTAGGTGTTCATGAGAATACTTTCTCTTATCTTTTTTGTGGTAACCACAAGATAATGCTTTCTTGCCTGGTTAAAAATGGACAACTGCCCCCTTCCACGAACACTCCCTTCATGGAAGCCATCTTTCTCTCTCTTGGATTTTCCCTCCGGAGTCCCTTCCACGAACACTCCCTTCATGGAAGCCTGTCTTCCCCTCCTAAACTCCATCTCTCTCTATTCCCTTCCACTCAGTGTGGAAGCTGCTTTCCTCTCCTAGATTCCATCTTTCTGGATTCTCTTATTCAGTGTGAGAGTTAGCTGTTTCTTTCTCCTTCTCCTGTTTCTCATTCTCTCTCTCTCTCTCTCTCTCTCTCAATAAACCACTTTCTACAAACAAACAACAAAAAAAGGGACAACTGCTATACTTTTTAAATAATATAAAGCATTCAGTAATTCAAACACTCTTGTCTTATGATTTATCTGAATTAGTATGGCTTTATTGCATTTTCAGGGCTTATTATTCTTTCAGTAGGGAGACTACCAAGATTTCATTAAAGAAAGCTGAATAAATGATCAAATACATTCTTGTAGCACCAGGCTAGGTAATAAACATTGAGATCTGCTTTTCAAGTAGTGGTGAAAATATAAGGCAAAATTACATAGACGACAACATATATTAAGTGACTGTCCTATTGGCCTGGTATATGAAGCTGTGCTGAACTCTTGCCTACATGCATGGATCCTTCGATTGTGAATGTGTGACTACATGAGTGTTTTCATCATAACTAGCTCCTCCTAATAGCAAATGATATGGTTTGCCTGTGTTCCCACCCAAATCTCATCTTGAATTGTCATTCCCATAATCTCTATTTGTCATGGGAGGAATCCAGGGGCAGGTAATTGAATGATGGGGGCGGTTTCCCCATGCTGCCCTCATGATAGTGACAACTCATGAGATCTGATGGTTTTATAAGCGTCTGGCATTTCCCCAGCTGGTATTCCTTCTTCTTCCTGCTGCCTTGTGAAGAAGGTGCCTTTCTTCCCCTTTGCCTTGCACCATGATTATAAGTTTCCTGAGGCCTTCCCAGCCATGTGGAACTGTGAGTCAATTAAACCTCTTTCTATGTAAATTACCCAGTTTTATATATTTTTCATAGCACTGTGAGAACAGACTAATACAGCAAAGAACACATTTTATGAAGGAAAAACTTTGAAAACAAAGGAACTGCTTTCTTTGATGAGAGGCCCTTCCTTTCACTTTAAACAAAACTTTGTCCTTGGAATTTGTTCTAATTCTTTCTATATCTAGGTAAAAATTAATAATAGTAACAGATCTAACTTCAATGTGTATCTCCAGTTCCACATTCTCTTTTCTATGTAGAGATGTATATCCAGCTGCCAAACTCAATAGATTTGAAACAGAAATTACCTGGAGACCTTCCCCATCTCCCATGTCCTTTTTTATTATGGCACAGACATGGAAGTCCTCCTGAATGCTTCCTCTCCCTCAGCCTGACCTCTCTAGCACTATCCAGTTGCAGGTGCATTTTTCCCCCTTCACATCACCCTTTCATGCCATCTCCACTGCTACCATCTTGGGTCCAAACCTCATCTTATCTTGCCTTAAAACTGCTAGCCTTATAACTGGTCTCTTTATTCTATCAACATCCTCTTCCTGACTGTCATCCACAGATTCACTTTCTGAAATACCATCATGATGCTTCCATGCTTATACCACTAGCTTTTCAGTGGCTACCAAAAAAAATAGGGCTAAATTCTAAGCCATCATAATCTATGTCCTTCCTGTGTCTCTCCTCCTTGTAAATTGCTTTTGTCACTCATGTGTACTCTATATTTTAGGTAAAAATAACTACTAGCTATACCTGATTTTTGCCCAGAGTTCCATTCTCTCCTCACTTTGTGATGAATCCCCTCTCATTCCACAGATCTTGCCTGTAAGACCTTTCATAATTTTGTATTTCCAAATGGAAGTGCCTCCTTAACTAGCTGTGTTCTTTTTCTTCCGTGTGTGTTACTGCATTATCATAATGAATCTTAATTTATATATTTTCTATCTTTCTTCCTCCTTAAGAGTGTTATGATGAAAAGAGTTGTTTTAGAAAGAAGAATTTGGCAATGGAATGCTGCATTAGTTGGAATGGAAAAGAATGAATCCCTGTATCAACAGAAGGAAACAGTGTGAAATCCTGACAGGGACAATTTCATTACAATTACAAAATACATAAATATGTGATTACAATTGTGAGAACTGCTCAGAAGGAGACAAGGACCCAATGAGAGTGTAAAAATAGGCACCTAACATAGTCTGAGCGTTTGGAGAATGTTTCCCTGGGGATGATGAGGCCTGAGGATTAGTAACAAAAGGCTCTGCTGAGAACCACATGAATGAAGCCTGATGTGTTAAACTAAAAGGGTAAAGGTGTCTGAAGTGTAATAAGGCAGAGAGGAGAGTACCAAAAATAAACTGGAGAAGATGGGTAGGGGAGATTACTGTGTTTTTAAATATGAATTAGCCCAATAATTCTTCATTTCATTTTAGGGAGAAATAAGTGATTATTAATTTATTCATTGGCAATGCAGTATAAGAACATATTCTTTGTGTCTTATTTATCATTGAGAATTTTAAAACATTGAAATAAACAATAGGTAACATTTTCCAACTGAGGTTTAAAAAAGAAAAAGGTCAGTTTTCAAATCTATTCCCAACTGCTAGAGTTTAATAAAAACTGTCATAAATGTTAACCTTTGTTCTGAATCAGCTCAGGATTTATCTATCACCCATCTGTGCATCCTCTCACTTGCCAAAAGGAGTAGAATGAGAATTGTTAGAGTACTTGGAATGTTTACTGTAAGTGTGAAGTACAAGACACTACACAATCATGGTGACCTTTATATGTTAGTCCCGTTTCTATATTCAATAAGAGACGTTAAATTATTTAATAATTCTTTGGAAATTTCTTTTTAGTTTTTCACGACTTTGCTCTTATGTTGAAGAAAATTATTACATAGATGAACTACAAATGTGAAGCTTCTGTTATCATCTTCTATTTTACTCTGTAAATTGTGATCAGTGAAATGGTGAATGCTGACAAAGTATTCCAGGCTCAGAATGGCACCTTTCAAAGGCAAAAAAGAAGGTGAACAGTCAATCTACTAGCAGCCTCTCAAACAATAGTCAGGACTTTGGACTTGGTCCATAATGTTGTGTTTCACATTGCCCTAAGAAGGTTGCTCTAGGAAGGAAAATCGTTTTCCCAGTGGTGATAGAGAGAAGGTTCCCCAAAGAGAAGAAATTTGAGAGAAGGATGTTACAGTTGTCCAAGGGAAAGATAATAAGCTCCTCAGACAAGAGAGATGTGTTTTGAATTTGAAAAGACAGTCAGGGCTTCATTCATGTGGTTCTCGGAAGAGCAGGTTGTTACTCATCCTCAGGGCTCATCATCCCCAGGGAAACATTCTCCAAAGGCTTAGACTATGTAAGGTACCTATTTTTGTACTCTTATTGGGCTCTTGTCTCCTTTCGAGCCGTTCTCACAATTGTAATTACATATTTATGTATTTTGTTGGCCTAAGGGCTTCCTCCCACATTCAATCATAGGACCATGGGAACAAGGTTCAAGCGTATGTTTTAAATCATTGTGTGTCCGGTGCTTTGTCTGTGTCGTGGTACGTAATAGACATTCAATAAATTCTTGTAAAATTCATTGTTTTTCAACTGAGAGTACAAAAGTAATCAGAAAGTAAATACATGTACCCTTTTGGAGAAACACATATTAAATTCATTCCATTAGCAAGCAATAAGTTTTTTATTTAAAAAAAAATTTTTCAGCAACTTCTTAATGTACATCTCAAGCTTTGACCACTCCTGCTCTTTACACTTACACTAAGTTAATGCCATCTCCACTGCTATATAAATTACCTAGTAACTTAAATTGCCACATAACCTGTTACTCCACTGAAGTTTGTATTACTCTACCTTCAAAAGATGTATCTATGTTTATACTAAGTTTAAAGAGGAGGATTGCTCAGAGCTTGAATATACTATGCTTGAAAATTATTTTAGTTGTTCTCATGTCCAAAATTGAGCTCATCATCTTACTCTTACAATCTGGTCTATTTCTTTTATTTCTTGGTCTGATTGATTACTACAGAGTTATTCAAGCTAGAAACATAGGAGTCACCTTAGTCATATTCCTTTATCTTAACACTGTCTCTCATCATCAAGTCTTCTTTTACCTATAATTTTCTTGTATCAGTCCCTTCCTCTCTGTCTTTATTAATACAGCCAACTGATGTGAACTACTGTGTAAGAGCCTCTGAAGTGATCTTCACATTGTGTGTTTGGATATAATCCACCCCAAAGGTCTTTGTGTTTGTTTGTTGGTTTTGATTGTTGTAGCAATATTTACATTTCTGCAGTACTAGTAAATTACACCAAAACATACTCTGTTCCAAGGTTTTATAATTGACATCAAGTATAAAAATACAAATTATACTGCTGTGATGTTTCTTCATAAGCAATGGCTGAATCAGAAAACAATCAATATGCCTAATTTTCATGATGAAAACGTTCAAAATTCTTCTAAGATTTCTTGAAATCTAAGCTTATGATTGTATGAGAATTCACAATAAACCAGCTCAAAAAATGTATAACCTTCAGTTTATCATACTCTGTAGGGAATTACTGAAGCGTATGGCATTTACTCACTGATTTTTTAATCCATGCAACACATACGCATACGGAAGTCTCAGAGTCTGTTGTGCGATAACAAATTATTTAACTCACCCTTGTGACAGGTAAACAGTTTTCCTAAATTGCCCTCCTGCCCTCTGCTACTCTGACTAAAAATATATGCTCTTGTTTGTGCTGTTATTTTTGAACGGTGTATGCTGGTATCCGACGTAAGATGATTCATATGATACTGGTGTTACCATGGCAATCCATCATGTACATAGCAAGAACACTGTGAATACCAGAAGCTCTGTTCTCTTTGAGTTCCCATTTTCTTTTCTTGTTTTTTGTTTTTTGTTTTTGTGAGTGCTAATAATCTAGTGGCTATGACATCAAGTGTACCACAATCTAATTTTCTCTTTCTGTTGCTTGTGGTAGGATTCATACTCTGCTAACAAGGGAGTTCTTGGCCATTTTGACCTGTGAGAGATTTTGCTTCTGCCTAATGTTTCATTTCATCAGCAGTCTTCCCTCTGGGGAAAACCCACTTGAATTCTAAGGCTGATGCTGGGAATGCAGTATGATGAGTTCTGTGGAAGCAGGACATTCCAGCCCTGGGGTTGCTGTTGTCTCTGACTTTAGTATATGTTCAAAGTCACCTCAAAATAGAGTAGAAAGATGAGTGTTAGCCTGCACATCGCTGGCAGTTTTTAAAGGTAAATTGCCACTTTTACCTCCCACACTGGATTTTCCAAGTCAGACTAGGATTTAGGTTACAATAGGGTCACTGGGATTAAGTTACTCAAGGAATAATGAGGTTTACACAGACTCATTAATCTTTCTAAGCTATTGAGAGATTTTTACATGTCCTGTGACAAAGGAGAACCTGACTGATACTGTAAAAGAACAATTGAGTACAGTTGCACCATCCAAGCACTTACTGCTGCAAATTCAAATATACGCACAAAGTAAAATGGGAGAGATAGAGGAAGGGAGATATAAACATTACAATAGAGGAATTCCAGTTGCTCCATTTGCCACCACAAGCAATGGATCTATGTTCGCTAGTAAGTGTGATTGAGGTAGGAGATGTGAATCTACCACTCTGTTCCCGTCTCAGTTCCCTTGGTGTACTGTCTAGTATGAACACTTTGCCTTACATTGGATGACTCAAGGGATTCTTGATGGTAAAAGTGACTGTGTCAGATTCTTGCCGCATAACCTAAGATACTACTCCACTGAAGTTTGTGTTACTCCACCATCAAAAGATGTATCTATGTTTACAGACATTCTTTTGTTCAATTTGAACGGAAACTTTAATGTCAATAGTGAATATTATTTGCCTCATTTGTGAATTAAACAAATGTTAAGATTGCATGCACATTAGTAAAAAACTGCTGTACAGGAAGATGTATGCACAGGCACCTCCTACCATGTCATCCAGCTCAGCTCCCTTTTTCTATTCAGCTTTTTGCTTTTCATATAATGCACATGGAACTATAAGGATACAAACATGGATCATATAAAGAACCGGCCCACATGGAGCTTAATCTAAAGACAGATGATAAATACTAACATAAATAACTGTTCACAACTTTAAGATACCAGTAAATTCATTCATTCATTCATTTAATTCACTCATACATTCACTTGTGCTGCAAACATTTATTGAATAGGAATTGATTTC
This sequence comes from Cebus imitator, assembly GCF_001604975.1. Classification (NCBI taxonomy): domain Eukaryota; kingdom Metazoa; phylum Chordata; class Mammalia; order Primates; family Cebidae; genus Cebus; species Cebus imitator. Next base: position 618,668 of record NW_016107570.1, on the reverse strand, counting down.
AAAGTTTTTAGCTAGGAATGCAAAACTGAGAAAGAAAAATTCTCAGTCTTCAAAAAAAAATCAGTCTAACCACTCAGGCAAAAATTGAAAGGGAAAATAAATTATAATACATAAAGACTTTAATAGTTCTCTAGGAGACATTAGACCAAACACTGACCACAAACTGGGCTATTCAGCTATGGTCTTACAAATTTTTAGGTCATGAAAGAAGATGAGGCACTCACCTGAAAGACAGTACCACAAAGGGGTGGCTGGCAGATAATGAACTCACGTTACATTGCAGTTTGCAAAGTAGATAGTCATATACTATTTTCTTTGACTATCACATTAGCTGGTAAGAAAACCCAGCAGATGCAAAGGCCTTGCTGAAAACCATAAAGTTTGTTAAATGTGGCTGAGTACAGTGGCCCACACCCATAATCCTGGCACTCTGGGAGGCCGAGGTGGGCAGTTCACTTGAGTCTAGGGGTTTGAGACCAGCCTGGGCAACATGGTGAAACCCTGTCTCTGCTAAAAATCCAAAAATAAAAATTAGCAGGATGTGGTGGTGTGCACCTGTAATCCCAGTTACTCTGGTGACTGAGGCACAAGAATTGGTTGAACCTGGGAAGTGAAGGCTGCAATGAGCTGAGATCGTGCCACTGCACTCCAGCCTGGGGGACGGAGTGAGACTCTGTCACACACACACAAACACACACACACACAAAGTTAAATCCTATAGTTGGGACCCAAGGACCAGTCATCTGTTCTCTAAATATGTCCCTTGTGATCTGTTAAATACCATGGAGAAAGCAGGAGTGAAATATTTTGGCAGCTCTGAGAAGGGAGAATTTACTTCCAACTGGGAGTATCAGAGAAGGCTTTGTAGATAAAATGACATTTATTCTTGGTATTTACATTCAGTTATGCAGGGTTGAGGATGAAGGGCTTTTCAGGCTGGGAAAACAGTCTCACAAAGGTGTGGATGTAGGAAAATATGTTTATAGAAAAAAATTGAGTGTGGTCAAAATTTATTGAACTTGAGAAGCAGTCATGGATATGGGAAATAAAACTGGAAAGGAGGAGGACTATATTTTTAGGGTCATGAAAATTAAGCTAAAGAATATTTTCTAAACTAAGGTGAGCTATTAAAGATTTTGAGCAGAGGGGTTCTATGATGATAGCTTTGCTTAAGAAAGAATGAAGTGGCAGCAATGAAGACTCAGCTTGGAATACCAGAAGACTAGAGTAAGGAGGCTAGCGAGGGGACTTACAGCAATAATCTAACTTACAGGTAATAAGGAGGTAACTAATACAAGATGATAGATTATAGTATTAACTTTTGTATTATTTTTAATTCTGTGTTTCTGCAATGGCTATATGCATATCTATCAGGAAAAGTAAAGGGTTTTTTATTGTTGTTGTTGTTTTTCTTTTTCAAAAAGTGCAGGTAATTAGGGCCTAACATGGAACGGTGCATGCTAGGAATAAAATGGACAGGAGGGAATGTTTGCTAGAGACATTGTGATGGAAGGATTTGCAAGACTTGCAAACTTGTATGACGAAGACAAGAGGATGCCCTTTTCATGATGATACCCAGACACCATGATGAATCCTGGATTTCTGGTATAAGAGTTGTACAATTAACAGAAATAGGGATTAGGAAAAAACAAGCAGCAGGTTGGAGAACAAAGATAATGATTTATTGAGAGATAAACTGATTTGGGGAATTTGGCAAGACAAATCAATGAAGGTAAGTAGACAAATATCAAGCAAAGAGTAAAACGAGGTTGGGATTGAAGATGTGAACATAGAAAATGGCCAAGCCAACATTCTTAGGGGTACATCTATATTTGTGGATTAGATTTAGAATTGAGAGTCAACACCTAATGTTTTTTAAAGTCACAATCAATTTCGTTTTTTCTGTTTATGTGTTTGTTTCCAATTCAGAACATTACTTTCATCCTGTCTTATATTGTACAGACCTTTCAATACAGCTTGAATAGAAGATAGCTTATAAAAGTCCAAAATATATTTCTAAATATTTTGTGGCTGAGATCACTCAGACCTTGGGCAAACTGTAATATATCTATATGGCAAGTGCTTTGTAAAATGACACTCATTTTGAAACTGGTCATTAATTTTTAATTAAAAAGTCAAATCATACTTAGCCTTGATATTGAATCCTGAACTTAACCAAGAAATGCTTACAAAAAGTAAATATTAACATCAAGATACAGATGATCCAATACTGATCTGCCCTACTATTACATCCTCAGTGATAAATATGAATATTTAAGTGTTGCAATTGCCAGAAATCAACCAAAATTAGTATAACTGTTAGAGATGTGTTGACTGTGGAAAGAACAACATAATTTTAGAATTATAGAGAAGAGCAGAGAATAAACCAACAAAAAATTGTACTATTACCCAGTCACTCCAAAGAAGTATGTTTGTGGCCACACAGTAGAGTTAGCCATGAGCTGGAGTGCTCTATCACTTTTCATTCTGTTGCTTGTTTATAAAAAAGGTAAAATAGCTTTTTCTTTTTAACCAAACATTTCTTACTGGAAGTTCAATAGGTGTACAGTTTGTTTGGCTAGACTTGGGTATTTGTGTATTATTCCCTTTCAGTAGTTCAGAAAACCATTTTATCAGTAGTTAGATACATTGTTTTCCCAGGAGCTTGGATATTTTATTGAGGCTGTTTCAAATGCATTTAACGTCCTTTGTAATGGATTTGTTTATCTCTTCCGCAATGCTCTTAGCTAAGGAAATTACTTTTTATTTGCCTTATAGTTGTGAGGACTTCATTGCTATAATCTATAGATACAGTACTTTAGCATTCCATACATTTTAATATGATATATGCCATATATACTCTATAAATGCAGTTATAGAGAATGTTTACTTAAGCTTTCTTTTATAGAGAATTATTAACAAAGAATGTGCATAAATTATATGTTAAAATAATACCAGAAATTTAAAAGGGAGTAAAGTAGAACAGTTTATCTGTTGCGCTGAGACTTCATATACAATATTCTGAAACGTTGGAGTATCTCTTGGGTGAAATACATCATATATGTATTGTAAGTACATGGATACAATATGAACATAGAGAATTATGTAAAATATATGTGTATATATATGTATATGTATAGAACATGTAACTTTATTAGCACTTCTTGTAATGGCATTTTACCATAAATCCAATGACCTGAATTATTCTGTGGGTAAGTGCTAAGTATGTCAAGAGAGCTGGCATAGAAAATGGAAAAAGCACTACACTTCTTAGCTTGCAAGTAGATGTGAATTTTCTGCCTTTGATGTTATTGAATCTGTGATGAATCAAATGTTTAGTCTGATTAATATAAAACATCTGGATGATCTAACTTTGGGGAAATATTGCTTCATATGCACCGAATGCCTGAAAATCGGTAGAATTTTAGGGTCCTTTACTTTATAAATGATACTACCCTAATTTCTGCAATACCTAGAGAGTTACAAGAGCTTAGCTCTGACCTTTTTTTCCATTCAATTAAAATTATCCACCTTTAGTTTATTACACATATAACTCTTAGTAGAACTAACATCTGGATTATTGTGGACAGTTCCCAAACACACCATTTGAATTTCACTATCAGTCTATGAACTCCCATAGGAAAAAAAAAAAAAATCTCGGTCATACAGGCTACACCCAGATCCTGAATAGCCCCTGGTTTTCTAGTTATTATTTTCTCAGGCCAGATCCAAGAAATCCTCATTGGGCTCTTCTCTGGGATTCTCTGATAAAATTGGCTTTAGATTGAGACTGAGGTGAAGATAGAGCTGGTTGTTGAAAGAAAGAAAACAGCTGTGAATGAAATAATTATCCTCTGAGACATAAACAAATATAAGGTATACCAAGAAAGGACAATTCGAGTTGTTCATTTTCTGGCAATTGTGAAAGAGTTGACCCAGACAAGAGAGTAGGGAGATTAACAGTGTGATCAGGTTGAGGGCCCACTGTGCCATTGAATTAAGACAATGTTGGTATTCTCCATGGTCATCTTTTGAAAATAGAGGTTTAGAATTGGGAAAGGAATAACCTGTCCCATTAACTATGTCGCTCGTCTCATGCAGGTGACCTCTGATCTATGTATTTCTCAGGATATAGACCAATGCTGGAGTATAGACATATTATGTAAAATTACACTTTGTAATTTTAAGTCTTCTGGAGCTACATTTAAAAAGTAAAAAGAAACAGGTAAAATTTATTTCAAGGATATATTTTATGTAACTCACTGTATCAGAATATTATTTCAACTTATTACCAAAATATACAATTATTGATGAGATATTTAACATTCTTTTCTCATACTTTGTCTTTGAAATCCTGTGTATATTTTTTACTTACACCACATGTTAATTTGGATGCCCAGTTGTCCTCAATCATATTTGACCTTCATTCAATTGAGATTTAGATCTCATAAAATTTACAATTAGAAATACAGATTCACTTACCCAGGTTGTTCTAAATATAGTATTATTGAGTCAACTATCAGTCTTTTAATTTTAATTGATAAATCTTAAATAAGACTAAAAATTTAGTTCTTCAGTCATACTAACCCCATTTCAAGTGCCCAACAGCCTCTTGTGGCTATTGGCTGCCACACTGGACAGTCCATATTTAGATTATCTGGGTTTGAACTAAGAGTCTGCCACTCACTGACTGTATTGGCAAATTGTTGCCAACCTGGGCAAGTTTTTTCTCTTTTTATGCTTCAGTTTCCTCACCTGAGCTCACCTTTTTCTTTGAAGAAGCTCTCCTGAAGAAAATCCCATATTTTTCTTCAGGACATTGCTATTTTTCTACTTAAACTCAGAACCTTAGAGTCATCACTGAATCCTTCTCTCCCTCATCATCTTTGTCTGCCAGAAAGCCAAGTCTATTGAGGTGTTCACTGTAAAATTTCGTGCTTTCCTACAACTTCATTTCCACTGCTACTACCCTCTCCTGTTGCATGGATAGCTGCAATGATCTATCTAATTAGCCTGAGACTCCAATCATCACTCCACATTATGCCTGCTGGATGATGCTACCGTGATCATTTTCTGAAAATGGTATTTTTAACATATACTCCACAGTTCAAACTGTTTCTTCACTGCCCATCACTTCCAGCATGAATCCATGTCCTCTGTGAAACCCCTCTTGACAACTTGTATGCCAGATCCAAATGACAACTCCCTTCCTTGTGCTGCCTTTGCCCTCCACACAGACTTCTACCGTAGCCCCTGAGCCCTGTTCCACATATAGGAGGACATGGACTCTAAGCTCCACACAGACTATTTTATTGCTGTCATTTTTGTTTTGTTTTGTTTTGTTGTTTGTTCGATATCCTGACATCTCTGTAACACAGCACAGTGGTTTCTTGACAATTTTTCATTTTCTGTATGAGCTAGTGAATGACGATCCTTTGTCTGGCATTCTAGGCCTTCAGAATTAGCTCCAGTTGACTCTCCTGGCTCCTTCTCTTGCTTTTCATCCATGCAGATTCTCTGCTCTAGAAAAATTGGTTTATTACTATCTCACAAATATGCCCCCAATGTTTGTGTCTCCATGCCTTGTCTGACATCATCTCTTCTGATGTGTCCCCGTATTTCTCTTGATATGCCCAAATTCTACCTTTTCTTCAAGGTCCAGTCCCTCCCTCTTCCATGATGAAGACTGTAGAGCATGATGCAAATCCAGTATATTTCAAATTCGAGATTGTGTATCCTGCTGGAAGGAGGCCACACTTGAGGCCCAAGTGGATCTTTTTCTTCTGTTTTCCGTCAAGTTGCCTACCCTCTCTGAGGTTCATACTCCTCATCTTTGAAATTACAGTAACAAAATGTAAGGTGCAGAGCTATCTCAAGCATTTTTTAAAATTATACTTTAAGTTCTGGGGTACATGTGCAAAAGGTGCAGGTTCGTTACATAATTATACATGTGCCATGGTGGTTTGCTGCATCCATCACCCCATCATCTACATTAGGTATTTCCCTGACAGGTCCTGGTGTGTGATATTCCCCTCCCTGTGCCCATGTGTTCTCATTGTTCAACTCCCACTTATGAGTGAGAACATGTGGTGTTTGGTTTTCTATTTTTGTGTTAGTTTGCTGAGAACAATGGTTTCCAGCTTTATCCATGTCCCTGCAAAGGACATCAACTCATCCTTTTTATGGCTGCGTAGCATTCCATGGTGTATATGTGCCAAGTTTTCTTTATCCAGTCTATCATTGATGGGCATTTTGATTAGTTACAAGTCTTTGCTATCATGAACAGTGCTGCAATAAACATATGTGTGCATGTGTCTTTATAGTAGAATGATTTATACTTCTTTGGGTATATACCCAGTAGTGGGATTGCTGGGTCAAATGGTATTTCTAGTTCTAGATCCTTGAATCACCACACTGTCTTCCACAGTGGTTGAACTAATTTACAAAAATAATGTATGCACTGGCATTCAGCGGGTTCAGCTAGAGCACGTGAACTTGGTTACTTTCAGTACACTCATGAGATATGTAATCATGTAGCTTTTAAAGTATCTTTCACTGTTTAAGATTTTGTTGTCATTTGGATTACTATACAATACACTCCTGATTTCTAAATGAGGCTGCAAGTGTCTGGACTGAAACATATGCATAATTTAATTCTGTACAGATGTGTGTGTGTGTATGTATGTGTGTGTGTCTGTGTGTGCACACACATGTATTTGCAGATATCAAGAGGGAGACACTTTCATGTGTATATATTAATCATTCAGTCCCCATAAGAAAGCATCATCAAGATGAAGTTGAAGATGTTCCTATTTTATCTGTGAAGATTCTAGACTTGAAGAGTTTGAGTCCTTTCAAAATCAATCCAACTCTTATAGTGATAGAAGCAAAACATTCAAACAGTGTTTACACATCTTTCCCAAAGCTGTTTGATGTTATTATTTCCTGCATATCCAATCTGTGAGATTCTCTGCCTAGATTGATATATGTGCTAACCATCTGTCAATTTTAATCTACGTGCAATTGTACCCAGGTTCAGGGAGGAAGAAAGGTTAGGTGGTTGTAAGAAGGACACTTCATAACATGGTAGGCAAATACAGAATGCCTGCAACAAGACAACCATGGCATTTTTTTGTTAGGCCATTCAGCATTGGTGTCAAGAATGGCAAATGACACTTGAATTTCTTTTTCCTGAAAAAGGGTAGTAACAGTCTATTGGCAAATGCAATTAATGAGTATACATGATATCAAGCTTTTGCCACAGGCAACAGTGTTCTAACTGGAAAATCCTAAAATGTAGATAATTTTCCTCCAAATGCTTTCTAACAATAGATAGACAAGTTTAAATTTGGCTGATTTCATATCTACCGTAATACAGTACCAGCAATGCCAAGATACCGAAAATTGCCTATGAAAAACAGAGTTAAGAAAACTTTGGATAAATTATCATGTTAAGCTTAACCTTATACCTATAAAAAATTTAGGGATAACAGTTATGACTTCTCGCTGAGTAGTCTCATGTTAGACCAAAATGGGTTATCATATTTTGGTGAAGGACCAGAATAACTTACCTATGAATGAAACAATCATTTTCTTTTTCTTTATACTCATTCTTCATGGGATTTGTATAGAGGATCAAGTCAAAGATGGCCAGTACAAAGTAACAACCTCTCATTGTATTGCTTAAGTTTTGGTTAATCATTAATATTTTCCATGAATCCATACCCTGTTGAAGCATGAGCTGCAGCAGTGATCTCCAATTTCATATGCTTTCCAAGTGTGAACAGCTATGGGCCAGATTGTTGAGAGCTTTGCCATGAACTACAGACCCTCAGCTCTCCTCTATAAACAGTTCTTCTTCCACCCCAGGGCTCCCAACTTGCCCTAAACAGAGGGTAAATGTGGATGTGTAAGTATAGCAGAGGAGAGCACGCTTTTTATATTGTTCAGTTCTTCACTTTCTCTTCTTCAGTTGAAAGTTGAGCTGTTATATTTCCTGAAATGAACTGATGACAAGCAAAAGTAATAGAAATAGCCTTTATAAGTGCCTGACTTCTGGGTAACAAAAGTGACTTTTTAAAAAGTGCAAAATGTTGCATTTAATGTAAAAGGTGAATGCATTAGTACCACCCTTGAAAACATTCAAGTTCTTTTCAGAATAACCACCATTAAGGAGTTGACAAATATTTTATGTTTTAAAGTATCCTATAAAAATTCATCACAGAAAGTAAAAGCCTCCTACTCTTATCCTTCTCAACAAAGCCCTTTTGTATATAGAGATTGAGTCTGGCTTACCTCTGTATCCCTTGTGCTGATAAACTAGGAACCTTGCAAAAATAGATGCACAATAATTTATATTTAATAAGTGAGAGAACTCATTAATGAAAAGTATGTTATTTCACAGAGAACAGTGTTTATTTAGGTAGATGGTCCTGGTGTCATTAAGTAAAAGGATAGAGAATACTTGCAATATGCCTGGAGTAGTATTAAGAATTTTTTTTAATGTTTTAAACATGATCATGTTTATGGGCTGTGTTGTGTCCTCTCAAAATTCAAATGTTGAAGTCCTAACCCCTGGCACCTCAGAAAGTAACCATAGAGATAAGGCCTATAAACAGGTGATTAAATTAAAGTGGGGTCTTTAGGGTGGCCCCTAATCCAATCTAAATGACATTCTTATAAAGGGAGGAAATTTGGACTCACAAAGAGTCATTAGACCCATGCACACAGAGACAACTATGTAAACACATAGTAGGAGGGCTGCCATCTGAAAGCCAAGGAGAGAGGAACTGGAGGAAACTAAACCTGCTGACACCTTTGATCTTGGACTTCTAACCTCTAGAACACTGACAAAATGTATCACTATTGTGTAAGCCACCCAATCTGTGGTATTTTGTAATGGTAGCCCTAGAAAATTAATGCAATCTTTTTTGTTTGCTACCTTTGGAAGCCCTCTCTTCAAATGATGGTAAAGAATAGAAGACTGTAAAGTGTCAGTAATAAAGGGTGGTAAGAGGAGACAATTGGAGATGCAAGAGGAGCAATTTATGGAAAGAAGAGAAAAAAATTAACAAAGTTAATTGTTAGTGAGGAGACAACCAACAGAATGGGAGAAAATGTTTGCAAACTATCCATCTGACAAGGGATTAATAATCAAAATATATCAGGAGCTCAAACAACTTCATAGGAAAAAGAATCTAATCCAATTAAAATGGGCAAAAGATCTGAATAGACATTTCTGAAAAGAAGACATACAAATGGTAAACAGGCATTTGAAAAGGTATACAGTGTCACTGGTCATCAGAGAAATGCAAATCAAAACTACAGTTAGATATTATCTCATCCCAGTTAAAAAGGCTTTTATCCAAAAGACAGGTAGTAACAATGCTGGCAAGGATGTAGAGAAAAGAGAACACTCGTACACTTTTGGTGGGAATGTAAATTAGTGTAACCACTATGGAGAACAATTTGGAGGTTCCTCGAAAAAGCTAAAAATATAACTCCCATATGATCCAGCAATCCCATTGCTAGGTATATACCCCAAAGAAAGTAAATCAATATATCTGTACTTCCATATTTAATGCAGTACTATTCACAATAGCCGAGATTTGGAAGCAACCTAAGTCTCCCTCGACAGACAAATGAAGAAATAAAATGTGGTACATACACACAAAGGAGTACTATTCAGTCATAAAAAGGAACGAGATCCTGTCACTTGTAACAACATGGATGTAATTGGAGGATGTTAAGTGAAATTATCCAGACACAGAAAGACCGTCTTCATATATTCTCATTTCTTTGCGGGAGCTGAAAATCAAAACACTTGAGCTCCTGAATATAGAGATTAGAATGATGGTTACCAGTGTAGTGGATGGGAGGAAGTAGGAAGTAGGGATGTTTAACGGGTACAAAAATATAATTGGATAGAACAAATAAGACCTAGTATTTGGTAGCACAACAGGATGATGACATCAACAGTAGTTTCTTGTACATCTCAAAATAACTAAGAGAATATAATCGAATTGTTTGTAACTTAAAGAAAGGATAAATGTTGCTGTAATGGATACACCATATTCCCTAATATGATTGTTATGCATTATATTCCTATATGAAAATATCTCATGTGCCCCATACACACACACACACACACACACACACACACACACACACACACACATTATGTACCCACAGAAATTAAAAATTTAAGAAAAATTATTTTGGTGACTTCTAGAAGAACTGGTAATAATGTCACATAATCAAATAGGGCAATGTGTAACTTGAGAAAAAGAAAAATGTTGTTCAATAAATGAAACATAATTATGGTACATCATTTAGTTTATCAGTAAACATTACTTTGCAGGGATGATACAATAGAACCCTGAATAATTTTTTAGCCAATAATTGTTATATAACTGCTTTGGGAGGATAAAAAGAGGGAAGTAGAGTAGAGAGGTGAGCTGGTGAAAGAGTGGGAAATCATCATTCATAATAGAAAGTCACTTTGAAATATGGAATCAAAAAACAAAAAACAGTTTGAGAGCCTCATAGAGAGGGTGGCACAAAAGACTCCTGTATCTTGTTCTAAGCCTTGTGCATACAATTTGGGGTGAGTGGGTTAGTTTAATAATTATTCTGTAAATATAAATGGAACCAAGGCAAGCAGATTTCTAGATATAAATGTCTTCTGTTTATTATCATGATCATAGGTAGACATCTCGCATTGGAATTATTTAGCATTTGAATGGAATATTCCATTTCCCCTTTAATATTTGATAGGTTTAACATGCCACTAACTGTGGAGTAGGAACTGGTAGTGCTCTTTATTGGCAGAGTGTGACTGGCTACCCCTGACCTTTCAGGAGAGAGATGAGACATGTACACCTGGCCAGTCAGACCCACAGATTTACTGCTGGTGATGAGTGAGGTTGCAGATGTCAAAGACAGTTTGTACTGTTCAGGTTAAATTGCCCTACTGCAGTTCTCACTGTAAAGAACAGTTAAAACTAGTGCTCTCCACTTCCAGTCTTTTCACTAGCAAGCATGGTACTTATGGCAAATAATTAGGATGGAAAGAAGTCACCATATCACAATAGTGAGTTTTTGAATTCACACTTTAAAAGAGATGATCCTCCTTAGGAAGAGTAAAATTAAACGAATTTCCATGCCATTGTTGATTTTACTTGAGTAAACAGAAGCATAAAAAGTTGGGTTTCTGTGCCTAGCCTGGAGAACCTTACCTCTCAGAATTATCATGTCCCAGGCCATTCCTTGCAGATTTTTAATTCCCTTTGTCTCAAAAACCTCCAGAAAATCTTTTTGACCTTCAGGTGGTTGGCAGAACACTTACTGTGAGGGTGCCTCAGTTTGGCAGGAAAGCCCTGAACTTTGTCCAAAAGAAGGGCTTTCCGGCATGCCAGTTCGTTCAGCTTAGGACTGCCAGGCTTCCTGAAAGACAGGTGTATCAGAAACAAAGTAAACAAACAGGAACTCACAGTGTCCAGAATTCTCCCTCCAGAGCAGCACAGTTCCTTTGCTAAGCAGCAACAGCCAATGCTTCAAGCTGTTCCCTCTCCCTTTCCTGTTAATTGAGAAAACCAATTGCTGCAAGAGCAACATCAACAGAGCTAAATGTAAATGGAGTTTAATATAAAGAGACAGCCCATTGAGAACCCCTAACATTTCGATGTAATACCCCAGAGTTCCACACCATAAACTTCGTATTTCTAGTATAGAATTCATCTCTCAATTGCATGCCACCCTCCCCCGTCTTATTCACTCTCTTACATTATTAATGGCGTGATCTCCCCCACGGGAACAAAGATAGATAGATAGATAGATAGATAGACAGACAGACAGATAGATAGATAGATAGATAGATAGATAGATAGATAGATGATAGGTAGGTAAGTAAGTAGGTAGGTAGGTAGGTAGATAGATAGATAGATAGATGATAGATAGAGAATGTCTCTATGTTGCCCAGGCTGGAATGCAGTGGCATGACCGTAAGTTACTGTAACCCTGAACTTTTGGGCTCCAGTGATCTACACGTGTATAGGTCTACAAGTGTGCACCACCATGTCCAGCTAATTTTGAATATTTTGTGTAGAGACAGGATATCTCTATGTTGCCCAGGCTGGTCTTGAACTTCTGTTCTCAAGCAGTCCTTCTGCCTTGGCCTCCCAAAGTGCTGAGAATATATGTGTGAGCTACCATTCCCAGCCATAAACATGAAATTTATTTAGGTTATGTACACTAAATCCACATAGCCTGAGGATAATTTTATACAAAATTTTAATAATTTTGTGCATAAAACAAAGTTTGTGTACAATGCACGCCATCAAAAAGCAAAGGAGTCACTTTCTCATGTTAATGCACAAAAAATTTTAGACTTTGGAGCATTTTGGATTTTGGAGCATTTTGAATTTTGGATTTTTGGATTAGGATGCTCAACTTGTATATATGCATATGTGCATATTTATGTAACATACATATATATATATAATGTATGTTATATACATTATATATATGTATGTTATGTATATATATTATATATATATAATAGTACCTAAAACTTAGTAAATACTCATCTGTTAGCTATTATTTTTGTTGGTATTACTATGAGTAATAACTATTAGAGTTTTTTCTCGTATCTAAAATGCAATTGGTAATGCTAAACTCATAAGGTTGTTGTAAAGATTTATAAAGTTGATAGACTTTAAATCCTTGGAACTGTGCCTTGTATATGGTGAACAATATAAAAGTGTTGTCTTTCGTTATTTTCACTAATAGTAATAAAAAGCACAATTGTATAGTATGGTAAACCTATAATATAGTATATGCTCAATAAATTGTTAAGTAACTTTTGTGTTCATTTCCTAATACATCAGTATCACTAAGGAAATTGATACTAATGTCGTTGCATGCATTTGTGGTAATATTAATTATCTTTTTACACATTGGGCAAAAACAAAAAAAAATACCAGGCTGGCAAAACATCTTGGCCCAGAAGCCTGCCTTCAGCAAAAAGATAAAATGTGTAAGTGAAGAGAATATGCCTATGAGAATGGAGAGAGTTGCATTTTGCCTGCTATGTATAGTGATTTGCCAATTTCCCTTTCACCAACTATGACAGTGACACTGATTCTGGACGGGCAAACTGCGTAATGCTTCAGGGGCACATCTCTTCATCTAAGGTTGCAGGCTTGCTGATGAGACAGAACACAGGCTCAATTCCATCTGCTGTCATTTATCTGCCAATGCAGATAGCAGACTTCTGCAGGTCTATTTGACAGCTTGAACTACAGACTATATTTTAGCAACTGAAGGGGAGCCATTTCAGATCACTAAAGGTGGAAAACACCTGATGAAATCTTCACTCCAAAGAAATGAGTATCCAAAATCTGAAACATTGGGCCCTACAGCACAATGGCTATAGTGACAGACTACAAATAATATTTCCAACCCTTATAGAATGAACTTGTTTTAAAGAGCTCAAAGAAAACTTTTATCACATTTAACTTCCACTTTTAATTAAAAATCTTATTTCTGAAATGCTGAAACTTTTGTTTTATTCATGTTTTAGAGGAAAGGAAGGGAGGAGAAACCACCTGTTACATTCTTGATGCAGTGCCCAGCATCTGCCTTTTGTTGAAGATGAGCTTTGCATGGTGTCTGAACTAAAAATAACTAGTCTTTTAAAAATTATTGGCCGGGCGCGGTGGATCAAGCCTGTAATCCCAGCACTGTGGGAGGCCGAGGCGGGTGGATCACGAGGTCAAGGGATCGAGACCATCCTGGTCAACATAATGAAACCCCGTCTCTACTAAAAATACAAAAAATTAGCTGGACATGGTGGCGCGTGCCTGTAATCCCAGCGACTCAGGAGGCTGAGGAGGAGAATTGCCTGAACCCAGGAGGCGGAGGTTGCGGTGAGCCGAGATCGCGCCATTGCACTCCAGCCTGGGTAACAAG
>NW_016107570.1:577515-603177 GCF_001604975.1 Cebus imitator | reverse complement strand
AAAAAAAAAAAAAAAAAAAAAAAAATACATAAGTTAATGAAGCCAACAAAAACGTCTACCCTTGTGGAGTTTATATTCTAGCTGATAGCAAAAGACAAGAAAATAAATAGTATATATAATAGTATATATACTATTATATAATAGTATATATAATGGTATATATACTATTATATAATAGTATATATACTATTATATATACTATTTTCTTGTCTTTTGCTATATATATAAAGTCATATATATATATAAAGATATATATTTATATCTTAGAATATATATGGGGTAAGATTTTGTGGTAAATACAATGAAGAAAAGTATATTAAAGAAGAGGTTAACAAATGTGTGTGTGGTGGGTGGTGGAATTTTAAGTGGAGTTAGGAAAGACCTCATTTAGAAGGTAGCATATGAGTAAACATGAAGAAGATACAAAAAGTCTTCCTGTTATAATGGAGGGACAGTAAGAAGGTCCTGGTACCTGGAGTGAAGTAGAAAGTGGAGAATAAAGTTGGAGATGAAACATAAGGGGACACAGAGCTCTATTCATCTTACCAGTGGCTTTGCCTTATTAAACAAAGACCTTTAAACAGATGTTAACAAGATCACTCTAACTGCTAATTTGGAGATGACTCTAGGGGAATAAGGAAGAAACAGAGAGACCAATGCGAAGCAGAAGAATTCTTTTCTTCAGGGTCTTTCTCATTGCTGTTCTCACTACCGTCATCCTTCAAACAGGTACTGCTCTTTTTAACTAAGTGTGATCTAAATGTGGGTTAAAAAAAAAAAAAAAAAAAAAAAAAAAAAAAAAAAAAAAAAAAAAAAAAAAAAAAAAAAAAACAACAAAAAAAAAAAAAAAAAAACACCCTTCTTAGTCTAACAGCTGAGACAAAGCAGGAATTTTAAAGCAACACTTTACTGACAAAAAACTATGTAGAATCACAATAACATGGAACTAGATAGTTTGTCCTACCATAGGAGATGTTTTATTCACATGAAGTCCCCTAGGAGAAGCTGTTGTTCTGACCCCCTCTTCACACTGGACAACAGAGGCCATCTTTTACCTTTCCACAAGAGAGGACTCTAAAACACATGGTCTCCTCCTATGCTTACTTAAGGCTCACCTCCTTAACTCTGATTTCCTCTCTGTGGAAATCTCTATTCCTCTGGTAAGTGTGTACTGGGATTTGGTACATTTAGGGAAGTGCAACGTACTCAAAATATCCAAATATGGTGCCATAATTCTAATAACCTAATAAGAGGCACATCCATATATTTTCAAGGGCAGGGGAAGATCATGAAATAACAGTATGAGTCAAATTATGTCCTCAGTAAATATTAGTTACCATTTCTTCCTCTCCGAGTGACTTTCACCACTCTCTGTAACTCATCTAGCCTTATCTAGTGGGAGGCCATTTTTTGGCATGGCATGGCTACATAATTTCAAGCTATTACTTATGTTCTTTGCCTTGTCTAAAATGTCTTCCTCTTCCCCTTACCTCCTTCACATACAAACCTTAAAGTTCTTCATAGGTCACAACAACTTAAAAGGCCTTTTACCTAATTAAACTTAACACAGATGTCTTCTCTTTGCTGTGTGTTTATATGTCTATACCAATCATTTCTCATTTAAGTATGAAACTTTTGCATATAAAAATATTAACTTCTTGAAAAATAGTAACCCTGAATTGCTCTTTAAACTTTAACTCCTTTTGTTTCTTTGTTTTGCAATCCACTGTGCAAAGCTGTTTATGCAGCAAAAATTTAGTAAATATTCTATGAATGTCTGAAACATCCATTCATCAATCCACTCACTCAAAAACATGAACATACACTTTATCCTGCATTGCTAGATGTTCAAGCATGAAAATCAAACAATGGTGAAGAATAATTTATTGTGAATATGTTATTTTTCAGGGAAGAGAACACTTCAGAAATAACTTCTTGAGAAATTGGTTTGAGAAAATAGTATATCCAAAATTACAGAGAGCCATCTTGTGGGCAAGTAAATTTATCACACAGATAATAACTTTATTTTAAGTTTGTTACAATTCAAATCTCTTTTTTTACTGTGAATATTTTTATTGATACATAATTATACATAATTAGGAGGTACATGTGGTATTTTGATTCATACATACAATGTATGATGATCAAATCAGGATACTTAAGTTAGCCATCACCTAAAACATTTATTATTTTTTGTATTGGGAACACTTCAGCTCTTCTAGATACTTTGAAATATACAATACATTACTGTTAGCTATATTCACCTTTTTGTGTTATCAAACACTAGAACTTATTTCTTTTATCTAACTATATGCTTGTACCCGTTAATTAACCTCTCTTCATCTCACTTCTCTCTTCTCAGCCTCTGGTAACCATCATTCTACTCTCTACCTCCAAGAGATTCACTGTTTTAGCTCCCACATATGAGTGACAACATGCCATATCTGTCTTTCTGTGCCTGACTTATTTTACTTATCATAATGACTTCCAGTTCCATCCAAGGACACTTAGGTTGATTCCGTATCTTGGATATTGTGAATAGTGCTCCAATAAACGTGAGGGTGCAGATGTACTTTTAACATATTGATTTCCTTTCCTTTGAAGTCCTTTGAAAGTAAATACCTAGTGGTAGGATTGTTGGATCATATGATAGTTTTATTTTAGTTTTTGGAGAAACTTCCATACTGTTTTCCGTTATGGTTGTACTAATACACATTCCCACCATCAGTGTATAGGAGTTCTCTTTTCTCAGCACCCTTCCCAGCATCAAATAAAATCTTTTAAAGAGGACTTCTCTGTCCTAGTTGAAGAACAAAAAATATGTTAGAATTTTATATAATTATATTTTAAACAATCCTTAGAAACTAATTGTAATATTCATAATGTCTTTAAAATTTCTTGAATATCTAAAAATGAAGGACTCAGCGAAGAAATTACTAAATATCATAAACATGACATATTTTTCATAAGAAATCTTATAAAACTGTTAATGAAAAATGAAACAATTCTTAGAGATTATCTCTTTAAAGGGTCTATCAATTTTTGTGTTTCTCAGGATGCTTTCAAAATTTGATTAAATCAAATCTGTCTTGAAAATGTAAATACACACACAACTTTTCATATAGTTTCCGGGGCTTCGCCAACTCCCCTGCAGAACCCATTCATGGATTTCATATTTTAATTGCTTACATTTTACATAATATACAATGAAAGTCTAGAAGGTTTGGGGGTAAAAACTAAGATTTGATCCCATTATCTCTTCATCCCCAAAACCTCATGCTCATATAATTTTATAAGATGGATATAGATAGATAAAATCATGATGAAATATATTTGCTACATTTTTTGAGTTCCTACACTAAATCTTAATACTTATAGTTTCTAGGCTATTAATGTTTCTTACATCAACAAAAATAAATTCTAATATTAGGTTTATGACATTGATGGTGTATGTGTCACAAATATCCTTGATGTCCATTCTACCCAAAATAAAATATGTATTATGGATTTCCTTTTTTAGGGCTGAGTAGAATTCGTGTGTGTGTGTGTGTGTGTGTGTGTGTGTGTGTGTGCATGCACATATGTGCACGCTACATTTTCTTTATCCATTCACTGTTGATGAACACAGGTTTATTCCACATCTTTGCTATTGTAAATAATGCTATTATGAACATGGGAGTGAAAATATCTCTTCGACACACTGATTTCATTTCCTTTGGACATATACCTAGTAGTGAGATTACTGGATAATATGGTAGTTCTATTTTTAGCTTTTGAAGAACCTTGATACTGTTTTCCATAATGGCTACGCTAATATACATTCCCAGCAACAGTGTAATCGTGTTCCCTTTTCTCCACATCCTTGCCATTTTTCATCATTTTTGTACTAACCATTCTAGCAGGTATGAGGTGATATCTCATTGTGGCTTTTTAGTTTGCATTTCCCTGATAATTAAGTGATGTTGAACATTTTTTCATATACATATTGGCCATTGGTATGCCTTTTTTTGAGAAATGTCTATTTAGATCCTTTTCCTGTTTTTTAATCAAGTTATTTGTTTTGTTACTATTGACCGTTTTGCATTCCTTATATATTTTGGAAATCCTGTCATTTGGGACCGCATGGATGAATCTGGATGACGTTATGTTAGGTGAAATAAGCTAGGCACAGAATGACAAATACCACATGATCTCATTTATATGTTGAAGCCAAAAAGGTCAAACTCATAGAAACAGAATAAAATGGTTGTTACCAGGGCTGGTAGGTGGGGGCTGAAGATGGGAACAATGTTGGTCAAAGGACACAAAATTTCAGTTAAACAGGAGGAATAAGTTCAAGAGATCTATTGTACATCAGGGTGACTATAGTTGATAATAATACATTGTATACTTGGAAATGGCTAAAAGTAGATTTTAAGTGTTCTTGCCACCAAAAATAAGTTTTTGAGATAATGCATATATTAATTAGCTTGATTTAACCACTTCACAATGTATACATCTATCAAAATAACATTTTACATTATGAATATGTACATTTTTATTTGTTGATTTTTAAATATATATATGTATATAGGTAAATATATATGTGTATATTAGAATTACAGCCTAGACTTGGGTTAATGAAGTCATGACAGTATGAGGTTGATAAAACTGAACAAAGAATCCTGAACCATACCCCACCCTAACTATGTAAATACAATGGAACTATTAGTTTTCTCTTTCCTTTTTCTTTCTCAGTGAGAAGTCATGTCTCAACATAAAAACCATTTCTCTTTGTCAGATCATTAGAGCTCTTTTTTTTCTCTATTATCATTTATAGTAGTTTATGTTTTATTCATCCCTTGCTAGTATGAACCTTGGTAATCTAGGTTAGTATTTCCCAAAGTAGGTTTTGTGAAATGCTAACATCAACAGGTACTACATGCAAAACGATTGCACAGTCGAATAAGCTGAGTTTCATAAAATTAAACTGATACATTACTGGAAGCTAAATAAATATTGTAAATCTCCAGGGAGGAGATATATATGCAAAATATTCCAAACTTTATTGAACATGTAAATTTCTGTTTGTTTACAGAGTATCTAATCGGGTTGGGTGTGCGGAGAACATTATGGCACATGCTGAACTAAAGATTAAAAAATAGATTTAAAAATATATGTACATTGCTTGGACAGATTTCAGCAGGATGGTGAGAAATTGACTTCTAGTATAGAATATTCTGGGAAATGAGATTTTTTTTTACATTAAATGATCCTAATTCAAATATTATGTTTAATTTTAAGTTAGCAGGCAATTTGATGTAATGGAGAAAGCACTACCTGAAACCAAGTTAACATGCTTTATTCCTTGGTACAGTCATGCTGGTTTTTAAGTGATTAGCAATTCATTTTACATCTCCAGCTAAGGTAAAGGAATTCCTATAGGAGTAATAGAAGCCCTGTGATTAGTATAAAACTTAGATTAAGATGCTTTGTGCAGGAATTCCCAAGGCATATTTCTTTTTGTCATTTCTCTCTCCTCTCCTCTCCTCTCTTCTTTCTTTTTCTTTTTCTTTCTCTCTCTCTTTCTTTCCCCTTCTTTCTTTCTTGGCACAGTCCTGCTTTGTCCCCCAGGCTGGAGTACCTGGGCTCTAGCTATCCTCCCACCTTGGCCTCCCAAAAATGCTGGGATTGCAGACATGAGCCACCACGTCCAGCCCAAGTCATATTCTAAAACGTGGCTTACTCTGATATTAACTGCCATCTACAGGGGAATGGTCTAATAACTCTGCAAATGCTCTCCACCTTCTAGAAGAGTCACATTCCAATTAGTTTAAAGCTCTTAGAAGTCATGTAATTAAAAAAAAAATTCTTTAAGATTTTCAAGCCAATATTTCCAAATTATTCTAGTCTTTTTCTTATTATTCAACTGGACTCTTAACATCTCAAAAACTAGTATTCAAAGCGACAGTTTGGAAAATGTTCTTATTCCTTTTCTACTTTTAATAGATAAAATTGTTTTTAATTCATGCCAACAGGGATGAACAATTTCACAAATAATCTGAAAAATATGGACTCCTAATTAATTGTGGTGAATTGACCATATGTTCATATTATCTCTAATTAAATAGAGGAACTGGAAAGGAGAGGTGTGAGAATGGGAGAGAAGCCTGCCTCCCCCTAGCCTATCCAAGGCTCCTGTTTCTACCCACAGCCCCTATTACAGAAATACCTAAAGTTTATCAACTAGAGAAATATTCTCAGAAAGGGTCAGGACTCTGAGAGAGAAGATGTAGCACCCTGCAGGATGAGGTATGGGGATGAAACAAGAAATGAAGGCAATGTGTGTGTTGCAGGTCTGGTTCTCTGAGAAGCTCCGAGACAGATAGAGATTGGGATGCAGAGTGTTTATGAGGAAATTTTCTCAGTGTGAGCACCATGGGAGGAAGAGTAGGAACAGGGTTAAAGCCTCAATGGAGGCCTCTTATGCTTCACTTGGGGTTTCTAAAACTTAGGGGAAGGACTTAGGACTTTACACCACCTCCTTCCGGTTTATCAAATAGCCATTGTCTGCAGACTGCTCTGTATACATGGGTATAATCTTGGGCAAGAGCAGTATTCCCTGTACTGGAGAAACACAGGCAGAGGGGAGTCTGGGCAGTGCATTTCAATATCCAGAAGAGTCAGCATCATGAATGCAGAAACTTTGCCTCCTTCCCCACAGTCACCTAAAATGAAAGTAACCAGGTTAATGATAGATTGATTTAAAAAAAAAATAAATGCTGGAATACAATAGGGTAATGGCCTCAAAATTTTGAAGGAATTTAAATTTCAACATCGACTCCTATAATAAGTCAAACCATGAACTAGTTTAAAGACAGAATAAGCCATCTTTAGTGATGCAAGATCCAAAAAATGATAAATATTAATACTAATCACTTCGTTTGCCACTTGAGCTTCTATAAAATGTGACCCACAAAAAGCAGGAAGCCATCAAAAAGGAAATCATGACATCCAATAATCAACACAGGAGACATCACAGAAAATGCTCAGGATGTCAGGTTTCTAGAAGGCCTAGAAAACAACTAGCTGAGAAGTACAGATTGAAACAATATTATAGGGTGGCGAGGAGGAGGCCCGAAAAGAGAAAATTGAATTGGTAGATTATCCAGTTTGCTAGAGCAGCTGAGAGGTGTGGCAGATATGAGTACCATTTGGAAAAGGACCAAAGCAATTATTAACTACAAGCAAAGCAAAAGTTGACCCATAAAGCAAACATGTTCATATTACATACATAGTCAATAAGATTTATATATACTAAAAATATGTAAACAGTGATTGTTAATTTAACTAAAAATTATGATATAACTAAGTGAAAGAAGGGAAAGGAAGATCAGTATAGATACTTAAATTTTTATTATGACAAGAAATGAATAGATAATAGCTAAAAAAATTGAAAATCAAGGAAAAGCATAAGCACCTTACTGAGAATTATAGAATTAATTACCAGCAGAAACAAAATTACTTGAGAAAGGGCATTTGGAATGAACACATATAGTACAGTTTTGTGGGCTGTTTTTTAAACAAGGCTTTCAGTATAATTTAAAAATTATATGTGCATAATTTTTCTATTTATATTGATGGATGAGTTAAATTACTTGACGCCCTCTAAATCTTGTAACAACAAAGTTGATAGTGATTGTTGTTTCCCAAATGCATGTCATGGACAGGGACATCTAAGTCACAGCCTTCTCACTCGGGTATGGAAACTGAGAGAGTTATCATGGACTTTGCTGATCCTTCTGGCAGAAGGAGAAAGGGGAAGAAGTGGAGGGCCTCGCAGCAGTGAATCAATGCTTGGCCACAGGTGGCTGATTGGGCAGAACTAGTCACATGACTCCATTCAAGTAGCCAAGAAGTACAGATTGAAGCAAGAGTACAGGGTGTTGAGGAGGAGGTCTGGAAAGAGAAAATTGAATTGATAGATTATCCAGCTTGCTAGAGCATCTGAGAGGGACGGCAGATATGAGTACCATTTGGAAAAGAACCAAAGCAATTATTAACTACAAGCAAAACAAAAGAAAACAAACAAAAACAGAACAAAGCCCTCTTAATAACCATAAGAGTGTTATTAAGTGTGCTTACATGTGTCCTGAGGGTGGGGAGCTGGAAAGATAGAGCCAGCAGCTCTAATGGTTACCACGATTTATCTCATAAAAATTGCTAAGTAAAAATAAAACGGGACTTGGCACAGTGGCTCACGCCTATAATCCTAGTCCTTTGGGAGGCCCAGGTGGGAGAACTGCTTGAGTCCTGGAGTTCATGACCAGGCTGGGTAACATGGCAAGACACCATCTCCTCAATAAATTGTATACCTATGCAACAATCTTGCATGTTCTTCACATGTACTGCAAAACCTAAAATGCAATAAAATAAATAAATGGAAAAAAAAGAAAAATGTAAAAGTAAAAAAATATATTAAAAAAAAAAAGCCAGACATGGTGGCATGAGCCTGTAGTCTCAGCTACTTGGAAGGCTGAGGCAGGAGGATCGCTTGAGGGAGGCCAGGAAGTTGGGACTGCAGTGAGCCGTGTTTGCATCGCTGCACTTCAGTGTGGGTGACAGAGGGAGATCTTATCTCAAAACAAAAACAAAAACAAAAATAGTTTACTTCTAGCTAAAAATTTAATTCAATTATAAATTCCTATGGATAATAAACATGTAAATACGTGTGTGATAACTATGTATGTGTATAAGTAAAACATGCAAATAAACACTTTATATAAACATAAATATACATATGTATTATATATGTATAATTTATATTTTTATATTTGGTTCTTTCATATATGTATTACTGAGTCCTTAAACAAATGTATTTTGAATAGCTTCTATTTACCAGGCATTGTTCCAGGTTCTAGTATTCAACAGTGAATGAAACGGACAGGCACCCCTATTTCTGTATAGCTTATATAGAGTGGTAGGGGCGGAGAGACTCAATAAGCATAATAAATAGGTCCATTGTGTAACGTCTTAGAAGGCTATCAGTGCTAGGGAACAAACAGTGCAGTAGCAGGGGAGTTCAAAGTAGAGGTTGAGAATATGGTTGGAATTTGCAATAGGGAAATTAGGTTAGAAGGGGCCCTTTGAGGCAAGAATTGAAGGGGAGTAGGGGGTAGATGTGTGGGCAAAAGGAACAGGGAATGCAAATATCCTGAGACTAAAACATGCTTGCTGTTTTCCAGGAATGGCTGGAAGGCTAGTGAGGCTGCAGCATGAAGGGGACGTAATAGGGGGGGTCATGTGAATATATGGGTCATAGAGCCCATGCTAAAGACTGCTGTACTCAGTTAATTGCTTGACCTCTGAGTGAAATACATGCATTTACACCAGGAAATAAATTGCCCAGCACCTAGAAGATGACTAGGATTTCATATAAACCAACTTGGTGACACTATGAACGCAGAAATGTAAAACGTGTACTTTTCTATCCATTACTAATAGCTTAAGCTCTTCCATGCTTTATATACTGCACTAAGGATCTATGTTTCAACAAAGTATTGGCATAAAATAAAGTTTACAGGACAGCATGAAGACAATATTTATTGACTTTCTACAGCATGCCACAAAATGACTTGGATGCTTATAATAATTCAGTTAGATAAATGTCCCCATTTTATAGGTGAAAACACTGAGCCTCAACAAGCATAAAATGACTTGAGCTACCAGGCTACAATAGAACTAGGATTTAAACCTGGTCAGTCTGATCCCAAAACCTTTTCTTTTTCCCATGTTTGGATTTGACTCCCCCAAAATTGTCTTGTAATGTACAGATTTCCTGTGTCCAGGGAACTATTTGAGTTTTTGTTCTAAAAACTCTGTTGTGAAGCAGACTGCGTATGGAAAATGACCCTATGCACAGTGAGAATTGGCCTTTAGAGAATATCACTGCCAGCCCTGCTGGTATCTATAAGAACTAATAAGCATTATTTATAGAGAATGATATACACAGTGGGAATTAAGAAATAACTATATTTATGATGACAATTTTGCCTAATTTACTAGAAAAAAATTAAAATGTGCTCTGATTTGAGATTTATTTCTCTTTTCTTTTGCAGGTAAGTTTGGAATCTTTTTTGCTTATGGAATAGAGGTATGGTATCACTTTTTCTGAGTTTTATTTTAATTGCTTTTAACAATGAGCACCTTTCATAAGTAATATGTTTCACCACCCATTCAATTGTTGTTGTTCTATATATTTGGAAGGTAACATTGTGGGTTTGCATTATTTTATTCAGAGATTTTACATATGTGATTCCATACCATAAATCTATGTAGTGTTTGGGTTTGTATTTAAATGATTTCTGTGTCAAGTACAGGAAGAGGAATGTAGTGGGGTTTGGGAGCAGGGAAATGGGGGACTATAAAGAGCAGAGTAAAGAATATGCATGTATTGAGAGATTGAAAGGCTGAGAAGGGCAGCTTCAGGCATATAATTGATAACGGCCATGAATGCATGTCACGAGAAAGATGCCTTTTCATGAGCAAAAGAATCAACCAAAAACTGTTTTCATTCACTTTCCCAAGCCCCTAGTTTTTTGTTTTCTCCTATTACTGTGCAACATTTCTGGCCAGGCTCTTGTTGATGTGTACCTTTGAAGAAGAGAATGGCTGTAACTATTCTGAAACAGAAGTCAAATGTTACGTTAGAAAGCAATAAAATATATCTACTTTCTGGAAACCATATGACAAAAGGCTCTTATGCACTATATGTCAACTACTTCACATAAGGATTAGGAAGTTTCAATAAAGCTTCTAGATACACAAAAAAAAGAATGAAATATTAGAGGAACTTAGAAAGAAGTGCTATTTGTCCTGAGGAAAGAAGGTGGCCTGTAAGGTGACCACACAGGACCATGGCTTTATTA
Organism: Cebus imitator; assembly: GCF_001604975.1. Classification (NCBI taxonomy): domain Eukaryota; kingdom Metazoa; phylum Chordata; class Mammalia; order Primates; family Cebidae; genus Cebus; species Cebus imitator. The sequence goes on along the minus strand of NW_016107570.1, from coordinate 592,270 downwards.
TTGCCCACTGTGCTTTCATTAGTATGTAAAAGAGGTGATTGTGTGAGATCTGAATCAAGCATGAACTTAACTAAATTCCATATTAATTATAAATGATAGGTTTGCTTTATTCAAGACAGACCATATATGTTTCTCAAAATAATTGCAAATATTGTTATCAACTGTATAAATATAAAGAGGATTGGGGCTACTGTCTACTCATCTAAGCTCTAGCTAAGAGATGAGATGGCAAAGGAGGAAAAAGTTCTTCAGTTCCTGGTCTTGATGGGTAAAGAGCTTTGATCTCATTATATTCTCTCCAATATTATCATATTAATGTCAAAGTCATCAAAATGGAGTTGATATTATCACACTAATAAATATTACACAAATAAAAAACAACAAATGTTTTCACTAAAACTCTGAAATTTGTACCTGGACCACAAAGCTAATGGGCTGACCTACAACTGTCTGTTTTAACTGATATTCTGGGGTTTGATGGAAAGGGAGTGGCATTAGAGGGCATCATAAAATGTCATGGCATCCAATCTAATTATCAGAGCTCTAGCTCCAGGATCAGCAAACTTTTTCTGTGACAAGCCAGATAGTAACTATTTTAGCCTTTTGGGGCCATAAGGACTCTGTAGTAACTACTCAACTCTGCTGTTACAGAGCAAATGCAGTTATTCATAGACCATCTGTAATGAATGAGCATGATGTGTTCCAATAAACTTTATTTACAGAAAGAAAGTAGTGGGCAGGATTTTCCCTGTGCTGGTTATCCAACTCCTATGCTAGTTCCCTTTGAAATAAAAAATAAATAAACTTTAAAATTTTTGGAACAAGATGTACATTGGCCCCATTCAGATAGATACAGGTAAACACTTGGTCTAAAAATGAAACGGTGTTCAACTGGAGTTCAGAAGCAAGATAGGAACTTCTTAAAAGTTTTGATGAATTTAAACACTAGAGGGCACAAAAGGATATTTTTAAGTCAAGGATCTCTTGTAAACAGAACACTGCAATTATGAGAAACTGCCTGAAGTAGAGCAATGTGACCTCAATGTGCATAATTTGTTTGAAATGTCAGCCTGCAGCTCTTGTGACCTCACTGGCCACAAAAACTTAAAGTGGTTGACCAAGTTCATGTTGCTATAATAATAGCCACATGTCTTTCTTCTTTTTTTCTTTCTTCTTTCTTTCTCTCTCTTATTTTGATTGCTGATTGCTTTTGTCCTTTCCATAAAATATGGCCAAAATTAAGTATTTATATGATGGGATTTTTTTCATCTTATAATATTTTTTAAATTGCTTTAGATTCTGACTAATTTTCATGTGCTGAGTCCTTTTTGTATTAAATAGGCTATTTTGAATTATGTTCTGTCAATCTTTTACAAAATCATAATAAAATAATGTATACTAGCTATGCAAGATTTATGCATATAATAATGCATACTGACCGATGTCATCTGTTACATTGATTTTTGAACTAACTTGGAAGTTTTATTTCAGAAAAATGCTTAAAAATCAGAAGAAGCCTGAAACCTCAAAATTATGTGTTAACACATGAACACAAAGATGGAAACAGTAGACACTGAGGACTCCAAAAGTGGGGAGGGGAAAGAGGAATAAGGGCGGAAATACTAACCTACTGGGTATAATGCTCACTACCAGGGTGATGGGACCAGCGCTGCCCCAAACCTCAGCATCAAGCAGTATACCCATGTAACAAACCTGCACGTGTAGCCCCTGAATCTAAAATAAAAGCAGATATTTTAAAAATCCTACCCTTTTATTTAGTAATTCTGCTTGTAGATATCTGGATTAAGAAGGTAATTTGGGATATTAAAATATTTATATTCATGATATTCACCACAAAAATGCCTATAATATTGAGAACCTAGCCTATATTCTACATATTTCACATAAACTGATATTTAAATAAATTTTTATATTAGACGCAGCCAATAGAATCTTGTTAACCACTAAAAATAGTTTTAAATGACATTAAATGATAGAGAAATTGGCTTATAGTAAAAAGAATGCAAAGTAGAATCCAAAAATTATATACATTAAATGTCAATTGAATGTTAAAATTAGATGCATAAATATATGCATATACATGTAAAAATAAAGAAATTTTGCATTCTGATAGCACTGTTTTTGGTGTGATTCTTAGATCAGTGATGCTAAAAGTCAGAAGGTTATAAGGAAATTATTTATGTATCAGGCAGTCAATTTAAATGAATTATTGATTGTTAGGCAGACACATCATTAGAGTCACTTTTTTTTATCCCTGGTATAGGATGATTTGTCTCAGGTTCGGGTGTTGTGGCTTAGTTGCCATGCACTAGGCAGTAAAGACCAGGAAGGAAACAAGAGCCTGCTGGAGAGGCTTGCAGTGCTGATACTGAACACAGACTTCCCCTAAGCCCCGTGGACTGTGGACACATCACACACACACCCACACACGTGCATACACACTCATGCTCCTCTATCCCTTTTCTCTTCCAAATCTGCCTTCTGCCCTTGCCTTTCCCTATAAGTGGATGTGTGTGGAGAGGAGGTGGAGAGACAGCAGGGGTCTGAAAGATGTTAACTTGAGTTTTGTCCTGAGCAAAGAATTCCTTAGGAATGACCTAGTATAAAAAAATTGAAGAAATCTCATAAATAATATTGGCAAAACTGTGACAGCAATGTGGCAACATGCAAAAGCTTGTCACTAGTTTCAGTCCAGCTTTTCTTTGTGATTGTTTTGTGTAGCGTGAGTTATCCTCTAAAAAATGTTGGTTTTTATTCCTTTATCATTTTGTACAAACATACCTCAAAGGGTGAACACAATATGAGCAAAGACACAAAGTTAGAACTATAAGGAACAATTCTTTCTTAATTCACTATGTATTTTCCTAACAGTTTTCTTAGAGCTTTTAATCCTTAGTGCCTAGGAGATTGAGGACTATATCTTCGTGTTTACTTTTCTTTCTTTTTTTTTTTTCTTTTGAGTTCTTTTTTTTAACTTTTAAGTTCAGGATATATGTGCAGGTTTGTTATATAGGTAAACTTGGGTCACAGGGGTTGCTGTACACATTATTTTGTCACCAAAGTATTAATTAGTTTTCTTAATCCTCTCCTTCCTCTCACCCTCTACCCTGTGGTAGGCCCTAGTGTGTTTCTTTCCACTCTTTATGTCCATGTGTTCACGTCACTTAGCTCCCACTAATAAGTGAGAACATATGGCATTTGCTCTTTTGTTCTTGCATTAGACTGCTAAAGATAATGGCCTCCAGCTCTATCCCTGTTTCTACAAAGGATATGATCTCATTCTTTTTTATGGCTGCAGAGTATTCCATGGTGTATATGTACCACATTTTCTTTAGCCAGTTTATCATTGATAGATATTTAGGTTAATTCTGTCTTTGCTATGATTATGCACATGCCTGTATCTTTATAATAGAACTATTTCTATTCCTTTGGATGTATACCCAGGAATGGGATTACTGGGTCAAATGGTATTTCTTTTTTAGGTCTTTGAGGAATTGCCACACTGTCTTCTACAATGGTTGAACTAACTTACTCTCCCACCAACAGTGAATAAGTGTTTCTTATTCTTCATAATCTCACTGGCATCTGTTATTTTTTGACTTTTTAGTAATATTTAGTATATTTTGACTTTTTAGTAATAGCCATTCTGACTGGTGTGAGATAGTATTTCACTGTGGTTTGGATTTGCATTTCTCTAATGATCAGTGATGTTGAGAACTTTTTCATGTAATTGTTGGCTGCATGTGTGTATTTTTTTGAAAAATATCTGTTCATGTCCTTTGCCCAATTTTTAATGGAGTTATTAAATTTTTTCTTGTAAATTTGTTTAAGTTCCTTATAGATGCTGGATATTAGACCTTTGTTGAATAGTTTGCAAAAATTTTCTCTCATTTTATAGGTTCACTTGTTGACAGTTTCCTTTCCTATGCAAAAGCTTTTTAGTTTAATTAGATCCCATTTGTCAATTTTTGATTTTGTTGCAGTCACTTTTGGTGACTTAGTCATAACATCGTTACCCATTCCTATGTCCAAGATGGTATGCCTAGGTTGTCTTCCAGGGCTTTTATAGCTTTGGGTTTTATGTTTAAGTATTTAATCTATCTTGAGTTAATTTTTGTATATGGTATAAAGAAGAGGTCCAATGTTCTTCATATAGTTAGCCAGCTTTCCCAGCATTATTTATTGAATAGGGAATCCTTTCCCCATTGCTTGTTTTTGTTAGGTTTGTCAAAAATCAGATAGCTATAGGTATGTAGTCTTATTCCTGGGTTCTTTATTCTGTTTCATTTGTCTATGTGTCTGTTTTTGTACCAGTACCATGCTGTTTTAGTCATTGTGGCTCTGGAGTATAGTTTCAAGTTGGGTGGTATGATGCCTCTAGCTTTGTTCTTTTTGCTTAGGATATTCGGGTACTTTTTTGGTTCCATATGAATTTTAAAATAGATTTTTTTCTGGTTCCATGAAGAATCTCAATGGTAGTTTAATAAAAATAGCACTGAATCTATATATTGCTTTGGGCAGTATGGCCATTTTAACAATATTGATTCTTTCTGTCCATGATCATGGAATGTTTTTCTATTTTTTTGTGTCATCTCTCATTTATTTGAGCAGTGTTATGTAGTTCTCCTTGTAGAGATTTTTCACCTCCCTGATTAGCTGTATTCCTAGGTATTTTATCCTTTCTGTGGTGATTGTGAATGGGATTGCATTCCTGATTTGGCTCTCAACTTGAACTGTTAGTGTATAGGAATGCTAGTTATTTTTGCACATTAATTTCATATCTTGAAACTTTGCTGAAGTTGTTTATCAGTTTAAGAAGCTTTTGGGCTGAGACTGTGGTTTTCTAGATATAGGATTGGGTAATCTGTAAACTGGGATAGCTTGACTTCCTCTCTTCCTATTTGGATGCCTTTATTTCTTTCTCTTACCTGACTGCCCAGGCTAGGACTTCCAAAATGTTGAATAGGAGTGGCGAAAGAGGGTATGCTTTTCTTGTGCTCATTTTCAATGGTAATGCTTCCAGCTTTTGCCCATTCAGTATGATGTTGACTGTGGATATGTCATAGGTGGCCCTTATTATTTTGAGGGATGTTCCTTCAATACCTAGTTTATTGAGAGTTTTTAACATGAAAGGATGTTGAATTTTATTAAAGGCACTTTCTACATCTTTTGAGATAATTATGTGTTTTTTTGTCTTTTGTTCAGTTTATGTGATGAATCACATTTATTGATTTGCATATGTTGAACCAACCTTACATCTCAGGGATGAAGCCTGCTTGATTGTGGTGGATAAGCTTTTTGATGTTATATTGGATTCGGTTTGCCAGTATTTTATTAAGGATTTTTACATCAATGTTCATCAAGAATATTGGCCTGAGTTTTATATTTTTGTTGTATTTCTACCAGGTATTTGTCTCAGGGTGATGCTGGCCTTGTAGAATAAGTTATGGGGGAGTCATTTCTTCTCAGTTGTTGGGAATAGTTTCAGCAGGAATGGTACCAGCTCTTCTTTGTACATCTGGTAGAATTCATCTGTGAATCTGTCTCGTCCTCAGCTTTTTTGATCGGTAGGCTATTTATTACTGACTCAACTTCAGCCATTTTTATTAGTCTGTTCAGGGATTCAGATTCTTCATAATTCAGTCTTGGGAGAGTATATATGTCCAGGAATTTATCCATTTCTTCTAGTTTTTTTAGTTTGTGTACATAGAGGTGTTCATAATATTCTCTGATGGTTGTTTGTATTTCTGTGGGGTCAGTGGTAATATCACCCTTAACATTTCTGATTGTGTTTATTTGAATTTTCTCTCTTTTCTTCTTTATTAGTCTATCTAGTAGTCAATGTGGTTTATTAATTTTTTTCCAAAAAAAAAAAAAAAAAACAGCTTCTTGATCCACTGATCTTTTGAGTGGTTTTCCATGTCTCAATATTCTTCAGTTCAGCTCTGATTTTGGTTATTCTTCTGCTGGCTTTGGGATTTGTTTGCTCTTGCCCCTCTAGTTTTGTTTAGTTGTGATGTTAGCTTGTTAACTTGAGGTGTTTCTTTTTGATTTGGGCATTTAGTGCTATGAATGTCTGTCCTTAACACTGCCTTAGCTATGTTCCAGAAGTTCTGATATGTTGTATCAGGACTGGGCTATTCAATTTCCATGTAACTGCATGGTTTTGAGTGAATGTCTTAGTCTTGGTTTCTAATTTGATTGCACTCTGGTCTGAGATATTGTTATGATTTCAGTTCTTTTGCATTTGCTGAGTAGTGTTTTATTTCTGATTATGTGATTGATTTTAGAGTATTTTCCATGTGACAATAAGAAGAATGTATATTCTGTTGTTTTTTGAGTGGAGAGTTCTGTAAATATCTATCAGGCCTACTTAATCCAGTGCTGAGTTCAGGTCCTGAATATCTTAGTTAATTTCCTGTCTCTATGATCTGTCTAATATTGTCAGTGGGATGTTAAAGTCTCCTGTTATTATTGTATGGGAGTCTAGGTCACTTTGAAGGTCTCTAAGAGCTTGTTTTATGAATCTGAGTGTTCCTCTCTGTTGGGTGCATATATATTTAGGATAATTAGATCTTCTTGTTAAATTGAACACTTTACCATTACATAATGGCCTTCTTTGTCTTTTTTATCTTTGTTGGTTTAAAGTCTGTTTTGTCAGAAACTAGGATTGCAACCCCTGCTTTTTTCTGTTTTTCACTTACTTGGTAGATTTTCCTCCACCCCTTTATTTTTAGCCTATGTGTATCATTGCCTGTGAGATGGAACTCTTGAAGACAGCATACCAATGGGCCTTGGTTCTTTATCCAGCTTGCCACTCTGTGTCTTTTAATTGGGGCATTTAGTCCATTTACATTTAAGGTTAATATTGTTATGTGGGAATTTGATTCTGTCAGCACATTGTTAGCTGGTTATTTTGCAGACTTGTTTATATGGTTGCTTTACAGAGTTATTGGTCTGTACACTTCAGTGTGTTTTTGTAGTGGCTGGTAATGGTCTTTCCTTTCTATGTTTAGTGTTTCTTTCAGGAATTCTTGTAAGGCATATCTGGTGGTAACAAATTCCCTCAGTATTCTCTTATCTGAAAAGGATCTTATTTCTCCTTCACTTATGATGCTTAGTTTGGCCAGAATGAAATTGTTGGTTGGAATGTAATTTTTTTAAGAATAGTGAATATTGGCCCTCCGTCTCTTCTGGCCTGTAGAATTTCTGCTGAGAGGTCCACTGTTAATCTTATGGGCTTCCCTTTGCAGGTGACCTTACCTTTCTAGCTGCCTTTAACATATTTTCTTTGATTTCAACCTTGGAGAATCTAATGATTATATGTCTTAGGGATGACCGTCTTGTGAAGTATCTCACCAAGGTTTTCTGCATTTCCTGAATTTGAATGTTGGCCTCTCTAACTAGGTTATGGAAGTTCTCATGGATAACATCCTGAAATATGTTTTCCAAGTTGACTTCATTCTTCTCATGTGTTTCAGGGAGACCAATGAGTTGTAAATTCAGTCTCTTTACATAATTTCATATTTCTCAAATATTTTGTTTATTCCTTTTCATTCTGTTTTCTCTATTCTTGTCTGACTGTCTTATTTTAGAAAGCCAATTTTCAAGCTCTGAGATTTCAGAGATTTTTTTCCTCCACTTGGCCTATTCTGCTGTTAATACTTGTAATCGCATTATGAAATTATTGTAGTGTTTTCAGCTGTATCACATTGGTACTATTCATGTCTGTACTGACTGTTTGTCTGTCTGTTCCAGCATTGTATTATCGTGATTTTTATCTTTCTTGCTTTGGGTTTCAACAAACTCCTGTATTTCAGTGATCTTCATTCCAATCCATATTTTGAATTCCATTTCTGTCATTTCAGCCATCTCAACCTGGTTCAGAGGCTTGGCTTTAGAAGGGATGTGGTTGTTTGGAGGACAGAAGACACGCTGCCTTTTTGAGTTTTCAGGGTTCTTGTGCTGATTCTTTCTTATCTTTGTGGACTTTTCTACCTTTAATTTTTGAGGTTGCTGACCTTTGAGTGTTTTTTCCCTTTTATCCTATCTGATGACCTTGAGGGTTTGATTATGGTATAAGGTAGATTCAGCTGACTGGCTTGATTTCTGGAAGGTTTTAGGGGTCCAACACTCAGCTCCCAATTTCTGGACTGTGTTCACTAACTCTGGGGGACTTGTGTGAAGCTCCAACTTTGTTCTCTCACTCTTCGAGGTTTGGAATTCACTCTGCTTGGGGTTGCTGAGATGGGGCAGGTGCAGTGAAGTGCTAGTGGGTGCAAGGTTGCCTGCCTCCCTGCAGGTGTTCACTACAGTGGCAGAGGCAATGCAGCTTAGAGGGGTGGGCAGGAGGCCCTTGCTAAAGCCTGTGTGCACAGTCACACTGGAAGTAATGTTAGCTGGGGGTGGGGTGGTGGCAGGCACAGGTCTGAATGCCTTCTCTGTGCCCTACAAGCAGGAGTGATAGCTCAGGGTAGGGGATTATTCACTGTTCTCTGTGCAGACCACGTGTTTACTTTTCAAATAATTTGATGAACTGAGTGAAAATATTGAGACTAGCTGATTTCATTAAACTATGCTTATGACTTAAATTTCTACCTATACAATTTTTTCTTCATTTTAAAATTTTGAACCAAATTGGCTTGTAACATAATCTAATAGATTCAATTAGTGATTTGGAATTATTTTCAAAGATATATCCAACATTCTAGAGTTTACAGTTTATATCCTCAAATTATAATTGCTTGTAAAGTTTACTAGTTTATTTCCCCAAATAATCATTGCTGGTTTATGTATATGAAATGTTCTCAAGCATATCAAGGTACAAATAAAGCTGCAAGACATGTAAGTTTTTTCTGTTGTCCATTGGGTAGGTAGAGAAATGGATGACTTGGCTTATTTAAGCTAATTACTAAAGGAAATAGAAAAGCCTTGAGTCCTTTCTGGAACAAAACAGAATTAAATATTCATTATATGAAGGAAAGCAGAATTTAGAACAAAATAATGAAATTTCCCTGGAGTCTATCTTCTAAGAGTTTGATGGATTCATTTAACATACGTTTATTTAGTTCCTACTGTGCTGGGCAGTCCCAGGCGTATTCAGCCCCAGGAGGTTCAGAATGCAGTAGAACATGAGCACATACCACTCTTTTTCTTTACAACGCTCCTTTAGAGAAAAGAAGACTACAGTTTGCATTTTTCCCTGGGTAAGAAACAAATTAGAAATTTAAAGAAACTTTGCTAAGCGCTGCAGATGCCTTTGAGTGTTTATTCCCATTGACTCATTCCTACATCTTACCAGGTAACCCACAGCATATTTAGTCCCAAACTTATCTTTTTCTAATACTTTAGTTATTAATTCTTGGATAACCTGAAGAAGAATAGATCTGAACTTTTCACATTTATAGTGGGTTCACTTTCAATTCCAGAGAAATTATGGACAGACCTTTTTGCAGCTAAACAAGGTATGTTAGTTTAATATCCATGGTAAGATCAAATACTTCCCTTAACTGAGCATGAAACTATTTGATGATACAGTAGTCTACAAACTAAGTTAAAAAGATGCAAATAGTACACATGCCATTAGTTCATACGCCAGTGTCTTGGATATTGGGAAAAAGGAGGATTCAATGGGGAAAAAAATTCATGACACTGTCTTTCCTGCCCAAGTCCTTGCAAGTAGGATCAAAATACCAATTGCTCTGAAATGAATTCTGCTTTTATTATTTCATTCCCTTGTTCAGAAACCGCTGGTAACATTTCACTTCTAAATGGAACAAAGGTCCCACTCCTAACATATCATTTAAATTCCTTCACAGTTCAGTCTCAACCTTTCTTTCCTTTCTTTTCCTAACTACCACTGTTCATAATACAGTAATCTGCCCTTCTAGGGGTGTTCAATCTTTTGGTTTCCCGGGGCCACATTGGAAGAATTCTGTTGGGCCACACCTAAAAAAATATACTAACACGAATGGCAGCTAATCAAAAAAAAAAAAAAAAAAAATTGCAGAAAATCTCACAATATTTTAAGATAGTTTATGAATTTGTGTTGTGCCACATTCAAAGCCATCCTGGACAATGTGGCCACAGGCTGTGGGTTGGACAAGCTTGCAGGTCTAAACTCTGATACTTTCACTATATCTTGGATATCATGTTTCTAGAGAGCAGGGGCTGCTTACACTATATTGACATAGGACAAGCATAATGTTTAAGTATTTAATTCGTAAGTATCAGTACTTATCTCATACACTCTCAGAACAGTGAATTAATTCACTTAGCGAATATATATTGAACCATTACTACTATCCAGCCCTATTCTAGCTGTTGGCCAAACAGCAGTGACCAAACCTGTCTCTCCTCTGAAATAATTTTTTTGTGGGGATGAGAGTACAAAATATAAACACATTCAAAATATTTGTGTCATGATGGTTAGTTCTATAAAGAAAGTTAATGCAGAGTAACAAAATAGTGGTAGGAGTGCGATTTTAGATTTAAAAGTCAGAATAGGCATCACTCTTAAACTGACGTTTAAATCTTAGCCAAATGAGTGAAATATGCAGATATCCAAAGGAAGGGTGTTTCTGGAAGCAGAAATAGCAAGGGCAAAGTTTCTTAGGTAGGAGGAGGCACATTGTGCTCGAGGAACAAGAAGAAGACGAGTATTGTGGGAACCAAGTAAGCAAGAGAGAGAATAGAAGAGGAGGCCAAAAAGAGAGCAGAGGGCTTTGAAAACCATGGTGAAGAGTTTGGATTTTATCCCAAATGGAGTGGGAAACTAGTAAAGGGTTTTGAGCAGAGAAATGGCACACATTTTCAAAGGATTGCTCTGGGTGTTCTGTGAAGAATAGAGCTGGAGCAAGAGTAGAAGCAGGGAAAATGGTTATGAGGCCACTGCAATATCCTGGGAAGGAGACAGTAGTGACTTGGAGCAGGGTGATGGGGGTGGAGATGGCGAGAAGGGACCAGATTCTGGTGATGTTTTGAAACTAGAGCTAACCATGTTTGATGATGGATTTTTACATAAATGAGAGAGAAAGAGATGAGTCAAAGATGATTCAAGGGTTTTGGCCTGAACAAATTGGTAATGTATGTTTTTATTTACTTGGGGAGTTCATGAGCTTGGGAAGTTCAAGGGAGGAGTAGATTTAGTGTCGGTTCTGCTTGAGCATCTTAAGTTTGATAGTCCTGATTCTGGAAGATGCTTGGAGCCCTGCTCCATTTCCTTCTGCCTACTCTAGAGATCCCCTGAAGCTATGGCAGACTCTGTCACTTTCTCACCTTAGGCACGTGGGGGCTTTCTGCAGTACAAAAGAGCTTGCTGAGATCACTTCCAGGATTTTTTAACATTCCCAGTGGCAACCCTCCAACATTGAGGGGCCAGAGTTGGTGCTCATATACCCCAGGTTCCACAGTCTCCAGTGGGACATTCCTGAGGCATGTATATATGGTCCCTCAAAAGGTCCCTGGGAAGATTGGGCCCCATCTGCCTTGCTTATTAACAGACACTCTACTGACGTTTCTTCCTTTGCTGTCTCACTTCCCTGTCACTAACTTTTACTTTCTAGAATCACCTTCCTGCCTATCCTCTAAATAAACTACCCACCCACTCCAAAACTTTGCCCAGTCTCCCTGAAAGGAATTCAGCCTAAGACTATTAAATATCCATATGTCAATGTCCAAGAAGGAGGTGGGTGTGCCATTCTGAAAACCAAGCAAAATGTCAGGGTTGGAGATAGAGTTGGGATGCGTTAGTCTTTTTCACAAACCTATTCGAAAGCCCATTGCACAAGAACTGGATATGTGTAGATTCCTAGACAGACTTGTTTCTGTCCTTGTCTGCCTCATGTCATCTCTTCTACATGAATACAGTGATGCTCATCAGTGAACACTCTGAGCTTTCAGCAAAGGCCACAGTCGAATTTCCAGATAGTAGTGGATTGGGAAGTGATGACAATTTGGAAGCTAGGGGATCTTGGGGACTTGTCTTGAATATGCATTTACATAGAAAGCACATTGTTTTTATTTTTGATATATGGTTATTTGTGGTGGGTTTGGAAAACCTTGTGGAGGTTATGGAGCGGCACCCCAACCCATCCTTTGGTGTTGCCATTGCTTTTTAATTATGATTTGTGCTAAGTCACTTATTTACCTGACTCAGGGTTCTAGCCATGCTTTTCATGATGGCTTGATTAAGAAAGTGAATAGCAATGAATGAGCTCCTCAATAAATATTTAACATAGACACCGATAGGCAAAGTGAAGTCTGTACTCACTTTCCAATCAATTGTTCAAGTGAATATGAGAAGAAATCTTTTTCTCTCCCGTTTTGAGTCAAAATATCACATAAAACACAACTCTTCTTGCATACATTGTGTCATATTCCACAGTAATGTTTTTTTTTGCAAGAAATATCCAGCATTTGGTTTTTCCTTCTGAGCAGTTATCCAGATAATTGCAAATCAGTGGAATCATTTATACGAATAAAGATTTTTATTCTAATTAATGTGCTAAATCAAGCACACCAAATGTCTCTAATTCTCATATTACTCAAATGGTAATATTTTTGTCAGTGACTATCATGTGAAATTTCAGGTGACTAATGCATTTTCAAATGGAACTCATAAGCATACTAAAGTTTCATATATAAATGTCTCTGTATTTTTAAGATGAATGGACAATATTTAGTTTTTAATATAGTCCCCAATTTTCAACTTTTATATTTTCTTTTACCAAATGGAGAAACAGCATTAATCAGAGCAAAAGAGCAAGTTTCACAAGTCGTGGGAACAAACATAGATGCTAATTTCCTATTTCAGGAAGTTCTTTTTAAAGCATTATCATTAAGAAGCACAACTCTGTGGAATATTTGTGTACATATTTAATAATAGATAATTTGGATGTGAAGTCTGTGTGTTACTCATACCCATACATGCATCCTCAAAAAGCCTTGGAAGTTAGTCCTCAGCTGATGAAAGCTAAGCAATTGCTCTGGAAGGACACTTGAAGCTCTTGGCTCTTGGGTGAAGGTACAGTCACGAAAACCTCTCTTCACAAGAGGGCGCTGTGCAAACATCTAGCTCTTCATAAAGGAAAATTTCCTTGCAGACTGGCACGAAGTAGGTTTCTTTACATCTGTTAAGAGCTCTGCTTCTTTCTCTCTCTTGCTTTTTCCTGGCCATGCCTCCTCTTCTGCCTCTGTAAGGCAGACTTCTTTGTCTTCTCTAGTTATGCTTCTGCAGACTGCATCATGCTGCTTCTATTAATAATTTGATTTTAAATAATACCATTGTAGGTGTTAAATGATGTGTATGCCTATCTGGCTTCTCAGGACTTCTCTCTCTTTCCACTTAATATTCCCTCAATGTGCAAAATATCTATGAGACATGTTTAATTTAGTATGATTCAAAAGTTTTTACTCTTGACCTTTGTTTGAAGTCTAATCAACTAAAAACCTAAAACTTATGGTGGGAAAAAAAGAAACTTGACTACTCCAGTTTTTTAATAACATGTATTTTATTTAATCTGATTATAAAAGTCATCTTTATTTATGGTAGAAAATATAAACATATGGAAAAGAAACTCTAAAAAAAAGTCTGTCATTCTATTACCCAGAAATAACATGATCAACATTTTGGTGCATATTTTTGTTGTTGTTGTTGTTGTTGTTTTTGTTTTGTTTTTGAGACGGAGTTTCGCTCTTGTTACCCAGGCTGGGGTGCAATGGCGTGATCTCGGCTCACTGCAACCTCCGCCTGCTGGGTTCAGGCAATTCTCCTGCCTCAGCCTCCTGAGTAACTGGGATTACAGGCACGCACCACCATGCCCAGCTAATTTTTTTTGGTATTTTTAGTAGAGACGGGGTTTCACCATGTTGACCAGGATGGTCTCGATCTCTTGACCTTGTGATCCACCCGCCTCGGCCTCCCAAAGTGCTGGGATTACAGGCTTGAGCCACTGCGCCTGGCCGCATATTTTAATTAATAGATTTTAAATGAGAAATCCTTTTCCAGAGTAATTAGATTCTACTTAGTATTGACAATTTTATAGAATGCTTTTTAACAAAGTATTAACATTAACCTTTTTTTTTTTTTGAAAAATGCTACTTTCTGCTATTTATAGCTGGATTGGCTGTTTTCTCTGAACTTCTGCTTTAATGAGCTTATATTAGAGTTGCAAATACACATTCTTTGAATGTACTTGAGAAGTCGATAGTCTGAATCTGAGATTTTCCACAGCTCTCGGAGCACCTGAGGGCACACTAGCTTCTTCCAGGACTCTGCAGTGCTTGCTCCTTCTTGATTGGATGCCTTTGCAAGTGTACAACTCCAAACATGGGCTGAGTGTTCAGTCATCATTTGTGTGAGTTCTTCAGTTTCATGGAGACTAAAATTAGGTTTCCTCTGTCACTCTTGTGATGTCACCTGAGCTTGACCTGCATTTCAAATTGCTGCTAAGTTAGCAAGCTGACTTTTACACTAGGCACATGAGAAAAAATTGATGAAAAATAGAGTCATTGAGGTTGAGATTTTTTCCATTTATTAGAAAAGTACAATGTCTTGTTCATAACAAACAAGGCCTAACATTTATGTAATGTCCATTTTTATTATGTCAAAAGGAAAGAAAACAATAAATGTATGTATATATATATGTATATGTATGTGTGTGTATATATATACATGTGTGTGTGTGTGTGTATATATAGAGAGAGTATATATATATATATATATGTGTGTGTA
>NW_016107570.1:548653-576900 GCF_001604975.1 Cebus imitator | reverse complement strand
GGAAGGAAGGAAGGAAGGAAAGATGGGTGGGAGGGAGGGAGGAGAAAAGGAGGAAAGGAGGGAAGGCAGGCAGACAGATGTGTAGGTGGGTGGGTGGGTAGGATGGAGGGAAAGAGAGGGAGGAAATAAAGAGGAAAGGAGTCTGGTTGGTTTGATTAGCTGTTGAACAAAATTCCATATAGAAAGTAGCTTACTAGTCTATATCTTTCAGTTCTGTTTATTTCAAAGGATTGTGTGTTTTTGTAAGGGTCACTTATAGAATATAGAAAAATACTTGCTGCCTCATGCATTTCACCATCCAGTGCCTAGTGAGGCTTAAAAACTCATAGTTGTAATTTTGTTTCTTTGACCAAAGTTTGTTTTATTTTCAAATATAGATTCAGTCCCTTAAGACTCATCTATAACATATACATCAAACAAAAATAAGTCAAATTTAACTCAAAATTTTGCTATATATGATTTTGCTGGATATCACCTGACCAATGAAATAATGTGTTCTCAAATTTACTTCTATGTTTTTAAGGCAGTAAGTTTAACAGAAAAAGTCCCTGATATAAAAATGGCTTATTCTCTAAAATTTAGAGATAAGCTAAAGTTTTCTTCAAGGTCCAATTATTTAGCACTTTCCAAACTTGGGAAAGTCACTTAACCACTAAACCAATAGAAATAAAATTAGTGGTAACACTGAAAGCAAAACCCTGACAAAACACACAAACCTTTGAAATAAACAGAACTAAAAGATAGAGACTTAGTAAGCTACTTTCTATGTGGAATTTTGTTCAACAGCTAATCAAACCAACCAGCCTCCTTTCCTTCTTTACTTCCTCCCTCTCTCTTTCCCTCCCTCCCTTCCACCTGCCTACCCCTTTGCCTGCCTTCCTTCCTTCCTTCCTTCCTTCCTTCCTTCCTTCCTTCCTTCCTTCCCTCCTCTCACAAATGCATGTTTAGCATCTCCTACATACCCCATGCTATGCCAGCTGCCTGCTGATAGTCAGTGGTAAAAGCAAAAACCAGAACCAGTTCTATTACCTTATTAATAATGACCTAATTGGGTAAATGTCTATCATAAATTCTGGTTCTGAGAGGTAGCTAGTAAATGGCACCCTAAGTTTTATATATTCTGTCCACAAAACAAAAACAAATAACAACAATAAGTTGTTTTCTTTTGTTGTTACTCAAAACCCAGATTTCTACTGTAGCCCCTAGTGCATTGCTACCTGTGTTTGGATGGACTGAAAAGTGTTTCAGTTTCTCTCCTATGTAGAATATTCAGAGGGAAAGTGCAGGGCAGTACCCAATGCATACAAACACTGACTTGATCACTTTTCCTCAAGCCAAACTATACTCCAGGCCTCCTCTCTCTCTAGTTATCATAGTTGAGCCCACTCAGCCCCACTTGCAGCCTCAGTCCCACTCCAGGCTCACCGGCCAAATTTGTCCCTGGAATTAGGAATTGAAAGATAAGCCAGCTACAATGGAGACAAGATTTGGAAATAGGCAAAACTGACTTGGACTCACATGTCTGTCATGTTACCTCTGTGGTGTCAGCCAAGTTACTTAACCTCTCTGAGCCTCAGATTTCTCATCTATAAAGTGGTGATAATGTCTGCTCATGAGTTTGAAGATTAAATAAGATTATGTAATCCCAGCACTTTGGAGGCCGAGGCGGGTGGATTGCCTGAGGTCAGAAGTTCAAGACCAGTCCGACCAACATGGTGAAACCCCTTCTCTATTTATTAAAAAAAAAAAAAAAAAATAGATTATGTAAATCTTATCTGACACCAAATGACTTTCCCGTGAAAGTTCAAAACTTCCTTCGTGCTTTAATTCTCCAAGGAAGGGGACCTGACCTTTTTCATTTCTATATTTACTTATATTCTAGGCATGTATTTGTTAAGATACAGGTTTTGCATTAAGAGGACCTCAATTTTAACCTCAGATCTGCTACTCATTGGCTGTATGATCATAGGGTCAAGTTACTTCAACTTAGTAAGCCTTCATTTCCTCAGTGGTGATACCGAAGAAAAATAATACAAAGCACACAGATAAATTATTGAGAGGATAATATATATTATACCGTAAAATTCTGTGCAGAGTCTTCAGAATGCTTTCATGTAAGTTAGCCTCTTCAATCCTCTCAAAAACTTTTTGCAATAGCTCTCTCTCAAATGAGAACCAAATGTGTAAGACATTAAAACTCAGCAAGATCAATAAACACCACAGAATAAACACCAAATAAGTGGTTGATATCATCATAGTAAAATGAATTAGAAAAGTTACCCTAACATTATGGTGATGTTTTGTTCGCAAGCTCATTCAGTGCACAGGAAGTGTCCAAGTAAGGAAGGGGTCTGAGGATGACAGGTCAGGAATAAGTACTAAGGAATAGGAAAATTTATGACCGTTAGATCCAACAAATGGATAACCAGATTTAGCAACATATTGAACAGTCATGGAAAAAATCCACAGCACCAAAATTCAACATATGAGATTTTTATTTAGGGATTCATGGTATTGGTGGTCTTTTTTCTTTCTCCCAAGAAGGTGATTTTGTTTCTCAGCCTAGAAGTTTCATCACTGCTTTTGCTTATTTGTAAGCATAATTCTAAAAAGTTGGAAGAAGCCATTTCTGTCCTTATTTGGTGCATGGTCAACAATAAGGGTAGCATGAATTGGAGTCAGTGTTGCAAATGCTTTCCCAATTAAACAACCTGTCTCTAGGATCCCATAATTTTTCAAAAAGTAAACAGAAATATTTCTATATTTAGGAGAAGCTTAAGGGTTTGAACAATCAAGAAATTCTATCAGCTAGTTTTAGTAAAATTTCTTGCCACCTAATTTTTTTAGATCTTCTAAACAAAGTTCATAGAGGATTTTAATGCTTCAAATAAAACAAAATTTGTTCATAGGGTTAACCTTCAAATGTAACAGCTAATATTTTGTTCTTATGTACATGGGATATAAAGATTTCTAATAGAGAAAAGTATTATCTATCAAAACTGAAGACTGATACTCTTTTTGAAAGTGATAAAATGGTATGCCTACTTACCATGCTCATGAAATAACCAACTGGCAATTTTTAAAACTTGAAAATGTTTCTAACAGTGTAAAAATAGTTTTCCTACCTCCCCCAAAAGCTTATAAACATCAGTAGTATGTGCCTAAAATTTTGTGCAGTTTTCAGAGTGTTTTTATATAAATTACCTTATTCAGCCCTCTCAAAAACTCTTTGCAATGGCTCTCAAATGAGAACCAAATGGATAAGACACTGAAACTCAGCAAGATCAGGCAACGATCTTCAAGGTCACATGGCAAGTTCATGGCATAACTGTGACTCTAATCTCTAATCGCCTATACCAGTGCTGCCCTGAAAATTTGCCCAATGATGTTTCATTTAAAAAAAAATTTTTTTTTAACTATTTGGAGGACAGGCCAGTAACTCCTTCAGTCATAACAGAGACAGTGATTTTTCTGGTTTTGTTGTTTTCTTATTTATTTATTGCAACAACCTTGGCTTTGTCAGAGGGAGCAAGCCCTACCTAAATTACCCGTTGTGAATTTTCTGCCCCTATTTAGGCATATAGAAGAATATAATGTCAGTGGTGCATCTAATTTTTAAGATGCCGTGAAAATATTGGTTTGTCCATTTATTAAACAAACATAATTGTGGCTTCTATGTCTCTACACTGTTTGCTAAGCACTGAGGACCCAGAGGGAAAGCAGATGTGATCCATGTCCTCATAGTGTTTAGGTCTCTCAGGGAAGCCAGACAGACACTGAATAAGTCATTCCTAATGTGATGACGCTGACAAAGAGGAACTGCAGAGTGCGGTGGAGACATCGCCTGATCTGGGGAGGCAGGGAAGACTTCCGGAGGAAATGGCTTTCAAGATGAAATCCTATATCTACCACTCTTTCACTCACCAGTCATAGCTAAGTAGGATTTTTATTTAAGACTGTATTCAGGAGTAGAATAGAAAGAATTTTTATGACTTTTAAAATCTTCATATACAGAAAATTGAACAATTAGACAATTAGTGGCACCAGAAGACTTTTACACACTTGCTCAAAAATTGTGTTAAATTATTTCAAGTGATTAGTCTACATTAATTTCAAGATTTTTAAAGAATTTGAGCCTAGAAATATTTTTAATAGTTAGAAAAATCTCTTAGGACCTTGTCAATTATTTAGTAGATACTTAATAAACATAAAATTTATTTTCTTTTCCTTTCATTTCTTTCTCTATGATTTCTTCCCTTCAACCCCATTTATCCAAGTATTCAGAAGGATCTTTGTTAGCTTAGTGAATAGAAAAGCTTGACTTAATTGTTTTCCAAATCACTAAAACATTCCTAAAAGTGATGTAGATGGAAACCCAAGTGTCTAGTAAAACGTTTTGATTCACAATCCATCGTTTTATTGATTTTTTATCATTATATTTAAGCATGCCTCCTGTTGATTATTTTAGTCTAGATCCTGATTTTAGCTCTTTAATTAGGTGTCCTGGGTCATACATGAGTAATGGATGCAGAAGCTTAAAATACAGAGCATGCTTTCCCAGTGTACTTAAGACTATGGGGTAACTTCAATTCTCTTAATGTTTTACTGTTTCCAAGTCTTAAAATAATTATCTCCCACTTCAGAACATGGAACAATTGACCTTTAAATCAAATAGACTCATATAAGGTTTAGAATTAATATTTGAAAGCAATTCAAAGAAGATTCTAGTATTATTTTGTGACACTTCCATTCGAAGAAATAATTTATAATTATGATAAGTAATGTAACAAAAGTCATTTCTTACATTTACTTATGCTGAATGGACATTAGTTTTAAGGAGTATACACATCCCATTGTCAAACGGCCTTTTGTCACAGTCTTTTGCAATGTATCACTCTGAAGATAGAATTATTACAAGGACACCCTCATCAGAAGTAGATGGTAAATAACTGTTATTTACTTCCACGTTAACTTCTGCTGGCTTTGAGTCTGTGACCAGAGACTATTTCAAAATACAGCACTATCCTGAAACCCACTATCTGCCTACTCTGGTTTCCTGAAGCAATGTCTTTCAAACTAACGCAACCCCGCTAATGTAACAGTTTATTTCTCTGAAGTTTAACTCAACCCTGTCTCCTCTGTCTCCTCCGTATGCCTGTTAACTAGAGACTTGATGTGTAAGTAATTGAATGCCCATGTGGATTGTGTTTAAATTATCCCACTTTCAAATTTGGGAGTTTCATTTTTATTCATAGTAGCTGTCTCCTATAAAGGAAATTTCTGTGTCAGATATCCAAACTCAATTTGCCATTCGTAACATCTGGAATCTTGGAACCCAAATCCCAGAAATATTCAAGAGGCAAAAAAGATGCCTTATTTAGAGTTCTGCAGAACAGAAGAGCTGTTATTGGCAGGAGATGGGCATTTTGCTGATATTTTAGGAGAGTTATAACTTAGGTGGATAACAATTGGATGGAAGCAATGTTTAGATTTTAGAATCTGGTTTTCCCTGGGACATATAAAATTAGTTTGCACAACTTGTAAATATAATTATTTGTTTCAGGGATAGAACATCTCTCCTTGCTATTCAATCATGATTTTACTAAAATTCATCTGGAAAAATAAACAATAAATTACAGTAATTAGAATGTTCAAAAGATGTCTTCTTTTTCCTTTTCTACTCTTTGATTCTCATGAAGTAAAAATTATAAACAGCTTGTTGTAATATAAATGATAGTAAAGATCTATCCTAGAAAAACATTATATTCAATTTATTTTTTCCAGATGTCTAAATTCTCATGTTTATGAAATATTAGCCAGTTCTTCAAAAAAAAAGATATTTATATTTGAAATTAAGGCTTAATTTTGCTCATGATTAATCTCAGAAATAAGTAGCTTATTTCTGTGACCTTGCTGAGGTCTGGTAACCTACGAGGGATTATGTGTAACTGTGAGGAAGAAATGAAAAGGAGGCGGTAAGTAATTATTTAAGAAAAAATAGCATTAAAATTGGCAGACGCTTCTTGTGTCTGTAACTGTTTTCACACTAGGAAAACGAACCAGAGTTTCAATTTTCCTGTTCATAATTTCACATTTATAGTTCCATTGTTTTTATCTTGTTTAACTGTTCTGGATGTCTGCTTTTACAAAGCAGGGGGGAAAAGAAGGAAAAATGTTTTTGACGATAATGAAAAAGACAAGATTTGTTCTCCTTCCTTGTACATTTTTAGAGGAAGTTGTACATTCCCTAGCAGATTCATTCTAGATTATTCGTATGTCTTTATAGCTTATCATTTAGATATCCATTAATAGAACATTCTTTTAAAAATATAAATTGGTAAGCAAAGACAGTTAATTATTTGTGAAGATGTATACTGCAGGCTTTATCCTGAATAGAAAGATAGGGTTTATCTTGCTATCAGTAAAATTGGGTTAACAATGAAAATATATTTCTGCTTCCAAAGTTGTATACATAGACCGAAGCTTTTATTAGAAATCAGTGATGCTGTTTCACCTATAAAATTTTAAACACCACCAGACAAAATGAGAGCTTTGTGTTGCCTGGAGGGTGAAAGAAGTCTCTTTTCCAGCAACATCCCTTCTGCTTTCCTGCTTGGCTATGTGGCCTCCCTCCCTCTCCCTTTCACACCAAGCCACCCCACCCCACCAGCTGTTAGGGACTCCTCCCATCTTTATGCAGATCACTCATTCTCTTAGACTGTCTTTCTTTAGTCTCATATGAAGACAGTGTACTAAGCACCAAGTTGTTCAGCTCAGTGCTAACTTTGCCAGGAATGTGTGCATTTCCTAAGAGCTGCCCAAAATGGAAATTAAACACTATGAAAGAATGAAATGGCAATAGTGCCATTTTGTACACCAGACGAGCAGATTGGCATCGGTATAAGCACCTTTTCAGTCCTTTGAGAACACCAGGAAAGTGGCCATCTGTTTTGCCCACGTGAAATTTGGATCTCTATACAAAAGCAAAAAGACAGTTTGTGAAGCATTACAATATTGCAAGATGATTCAGAGAGAATGTGTTTTGTTTATTTTTGAACTCTCTGCTACTCCAAGGTTGCTGCTGTTAGGGGCAGTTCTCACTCACCCACTCTCTTTGAGCTCATGTGTCTGATAAGAAAGAGGTGAAACTGTAAAAACGTTTTCTATTACTCATCTCCAAAGCTGATAGGAAACCTGTAGCATTGTTAAGAACCCCTGGTGTGCTGGATGCTGTTGTGAAAATAAGCATAATGTTTAATGTCTTGAGCTTTTACTGAAATTATATAAATATTCAAGACTCTCTTGGTGTACAAGAGACAGATTGAGCTTTAGAGGTCTCAAAATTTACAGATATGGTGATGTTCACCAAGCTCAACTGTTGGTCAGTTTTGTCCAGTTCAGAGAGGGTTAAATTCACTCTTGGGCCCTCCAAGCCTCTCTAATCTTATCCTGGAGAAGTGGAGTTCTGCCTTGGTTTACAGTTGAGGTCACCGGCGGGGCAGTGTTTCGACAGGGACTGATGAAATTATGCTGCATTGTTAACATTGAATACCACTCAGTGGTGAGGACCGATGACGGCACTAGGGCCCTTTGACTCCTTGGGTACAATATCTTGAAATAGATGCTTTCTCAAAATGTCCTGGACTCATAAAACATGTGAAGGCTTCTATTTGGCTTTCATCATTTATTTAATTTGAAAGAAAGTTGTTTTAAGGGATTTATCAGAGTTAAGAAATGTTTCTAGGGAATAGAAAATGGACAAGATAATTGATCTTTGTTGTCAAAGTCATGCATTGTAATTCACTCTCTAAGGTGACGCAGCATCTCCTTGAGGGAAAAGCTGCCAAAAGCTCTGAAAGTGATCTGCCTGTTTTTTTCTCACACTGGCTTGCAGAGAGGCACTGGTATTTTCAAGATGACTAAATCCTGTTTACCTCCTGTGGAAGGTTTGCTAAGAATTATATCCATCTCTGTTTTTAAGAGAAGTTGAAATAAGGAAAATTATAGTTGGCAGTTAGCTGTGTGAAATTTAGTAGTATTTGTCAGATGCCCCAGTCATAGGCAAGTATTTACTTTTTAAAAGTTTGTAACAAAGCCCTCACATTTACTATTTTTAAAGTTCACACTGATATAAAGGTTCAATCACACTTTTCATTGTGTGTGTGCACGCACGTGTGTGTGTGTGTGTGTGTGTGTGTGTGTTGTGCTTTTCAGGAGTGGCATGTGACTGTGCTGTTTAATCAGGGCTATATTTAAAAACAAATTTTCGAGGGAGTGTTTCTCACGTTAATTATGAGATAAGGCCTGAGTGAAGCAAGCTCTGTCGCAAAGGCCAAGTGTCATGCAGCAGGAAGTCCTGGCCATCCCTTCCAGCCCTGCCTCAGCCAGCCTGCCACCTCTCTGTCAGCGCATACCAGCATACCACCGCACAAAGGAAATGCCCTCACTCAGCTACAAGTGCCTCCTGCTCTGTGCGAGGCCTCAGGGCCCCAGGGTCCGGCACCAGCTCTGACTTACCGTGGTTCCTGTGGATCTTGGCATCATCCTTACAAATGGCTTTTGTTTGGGATCCTCTGGGAGCCACAGTGCCAGGACCATCTCCAAGGGCCAAATCAAGATTGCGTTTCTCAAAGTCCTACAGGTATTGCTCTTTTCCTTTTTTTGCTGGAAAGAATTGTTTAACTGCCTTAGGCCCCTTGCAAATAAGCTTTTGCCATATGTCGACCTTCTAACTCCTAATGCTGGTTAAGTTAACAATGTATAAAATAAGAGCCAAGACGATGGTGTAAATCTTGAAATAGGAATATGTAGGTACCTCCAGAAGTAGAAGGAAGTTGACTGACTTTAAAAGCTAATTACAAGAGTTAAATGGCAAACTTAACAAAGCATTCATATTACTGCCACCTAGAAAACAGTGTATTAACTTGTCTAGTGGCTTAATACAGCCAACCCTAAATGTTAGGGATGGGTTCTTGTTTGACTAACCAACAACAAAAACACTACATTGTTGTTCACGAGCGTTTCAGGGGACATTCACATGAAAAAAATGGAAACTAATGCTATGTTCCAGGTAGTAATTCAGTTTTAATCTTGTCCAGCAGAATCAGATGCCATGAATTCAAACTAAATATTTTAATAATCTTTTACTTCTGAAAATCATATTAAGAATCTTAACCTCATGACCTAACTAAACTGTCAATGACTGTTTTGCAATAAAAATGGCTTGTTTTAACCAAATAACTGGAAAAAGACACTTAAAAAAAAAGTCTTGGATTTCCTTTTTCGAGTATTCCAGGTGTTTATAAAGAAGATTGATTATTCTTTATTATTATTGTTTATACAGAAGAGCTTTTTTGTTTCTGATTAATTACAGTCGATAGCACTGAAAGCTATTTATTTAATCAATAGTAAATAGAAGTGAAATTGTTTGCAAAATTTTGGATATAAAGTCTTATTTAGACCAAATGTAACACATCTAGAAGCTGCCAGTCCTATGTAGAAATATACATTAACTCTGGATTAAAATGTGTTCTGATTTGCCTGCATATAAAACATTCAAAGTTTGAATTAAAATAATTCATGAGAATTATTTATTTGCTTTAGACAGTAAAGAAGATAATATCTTTGGAATTTTTTAGGGGACTATAAGATCAGAGAAATAAAATTGTAAAATTTGTCATAACAATGCAGAAGTAAACTTTGGCAATAGATAAACATAATTTGTCAGCTAAAGGTGTAGGTAGTGACTCCATTTATTTTTATTTCCAAATAAAATAACGATTTATTTGTTATTACGTTAGTTTGTTACAGCTGTGAAATTTGGTTGAACATTAGAAATTATATGCCTACTATGTGCTTTGCATTCTGTCTAATGTGATTCTCACGCTTATTATGTGCTAAATTGTACATTCAGAACTTAACGTCAAAGATTTGTTAACATTACTGTGCATATTTCCAATATTTGGTGGCTTCTAGGCTCTCTTCATCACTGCGATCTGATAGCAAGCTCCTTAATATCATAAATCTCCAACTGCTGGATCAAGTAAAAGCAATAGCTTGATGGACTAAAGAATTTGAGAAATCTCAAGAAATGCAGAGTTTAAGCTCTACTGTGCAATTTGCAAATAGGTTACAAACCTGGCCTCAGTTTGGCAAAGATATTTTTATTTGAGGTGTTATATTATATATATATAGCTATATGATAAATATATTTTTTTCAAGGTTCCTTTGGTCAAGTTCTGGCCCTTTCCAAAATACAAGCATTAGCAGCTAAGTATGACTTTTTCATGTATTTGAATCCCTAACATCTGTAATTTTAACAAGTTTCATTTGTAACAAGTTTAAGTGGTGAGGATGGCATCTCAAATATCCATCATGAGGCACTTTCCTTTGGAATTTTGAGAGGCTTAGTTCCTCCTTTATTTCCTCTCAATTTGAATATGCAGTTTCCAACATACTGATTAATTTATTTGTATATGCTGTTTTCACCGTTTGGAGGTTCTAGTTTATCTTTCCAGTTGGATCGCAAACTCTTTGAGGTTAGAAGCTTCCTTATATACAGCAAGAAAGCCAATAATGCCTATTTGATAAAGTATCCCATTAACTTCTCTTATTTGGCATCACCCCATAATGCTTTATTAGCATAAACAACTTGATATGATCATATCTATCATAAATTGAATTGAGTGGAAGGGTTAGGGAGATAGGAAGGCAGATGGCCACTGGCTCTCACATTTCTGGAGGTCCCTCACCCATTCAAGGAGATTATGCATTCAGCCACAGTAATAAACTGACAATAATGAAAAAAAGGTATTTATCATATAACTTAAAATTTTTATTATTCCATAATACCTCAAATGCACCATGAGTCACTAAATATATATATATATATACACACACACATATATATACACATATGTATACACACACACATATGTACACACACACACACATACCACATGTACACACCACATATACATACCATACACAGGCACATTCACACACAGTTAAATGCTATAATTATCTTCTGAAGAACATAGTTTTATTGCATAGTATTCTTAAAATTAAAGGTGTTAAACTATTTGATGTAAACATGTAAAATATCTCATAATGTTACAGCCTTGTTTTTGCATTTCTTAATTTTAAAAAATATATACAAGATCCTTAAACCCTGAAAATAACTTAAGCTTATCTTGACCTTTAAGAGGCTTTGGATATGATCCCATTATTGAAGCAACTGAAAGCACTGGACATTAAACAACATTTCTTCATTGAATTTCTCTCACATGAGATTTTTATGAGCAATATTTTATATATTGTAAAACCTTCAAATGTGCCTATTGTAATGTCATTTTTCTTTGACTATCAAATGGATAATAATGCATGATACTGGGGGTGCACTTAGCTTTATGCTGAAATATTTTTCTTTGATGTGGCTTTTACTCACAGGTAACATTCAGGCTAAAGGAAAGCCAAGTCTATAAGATATGAAATTCAATTCGTGTCTGATTTGTTAAAATAATAGCAAATCATACACATTTGATGAGTGTTGACTCCCGAGAAGTACAATCTTAAACAGGTTTACAATGCTCAAAATAGATTTAAAAGTTTTTCAGCTGTGGGTAAAATACATTTTACTAAAAAAACAAAAATGATTAATGTATAGCTTATTAAACTAAGTTTGATTTGAGACAGAAAGAGAGATTGAAAAAGAAATGAAAAGGGAGAGAGAAGGAAAGGGAGGAGAGAGGAGTGGAGCAGGGCCCTGGAAAGAGGAGGGAGGAAGAAAAAGAGAAAAAGAGAGAAAGCAGAGCATTACACAATAAGGAAGCGACTTTTTCGCTGTGAATCCAGAAGAGAGTGCCAGCCATGTTTTCAGTAATGGGATCGGTGTCAGCATTAGGGCACCACTTACAAAGCTGAGTACTAATTTTGAGGGTGAGGTGCTGATTTGTCTGTCTAGGTTCCGGCACACGTGTTTAAAGATTTACCTCATTATTTTAGAGCAACGCCCCTCCCGTGTATTATAGAGAAGAAAGAGAATAATGTGCTCATGTTAAATTTGAGAAAATAATGTGGATAAGTTTATATTGGTTGTTTAAATATGGTACCTAGAAAATACTGTGGAAAAATGATCTGGGAAGTAAAGAAAGAATCAAGGAGCAAAGGTTTACCCGGCCTGTGGACCCTGACAACTCCAATAAGAGAACACTAGGAAATTTTGTACTTTTGAAAATATTATTGTTTAAAACTACAGTAGTGTTCAAGGAAACCTTAAATAGAAAATTACTCTTCTTGAGATGGTTCTGTCTTCCAAAGAGAACAAATCACAAACCCTTTCTGCTTTCTGTCTTAAAAAGGGATGTTAAAAGGAACATTTTACACAATGAGTATGAGGTAGGTACTATGCAAATAGAAGAGAAATTCACTCAGGGTACATTAGAATGTAGGGCAGAGATTATTCCATAGCGTTCCACAGGCAAGAAACAAAGTGTCTTCTAGTTTTCTTGCCCTTTATACTAATAGGGGTCATGGGATAGAAATTCTCAGAAAATATCCAGAACTCATATTTGCCAATTGTTTCAACATCTTTTCCTTCCCAGAATTTTAGCAGAATTGCCAAACAGGTGATTAATTAAATACATATGCACATGCTTGTACCTCATATAGAAGGGCTAATGAGTAAATCTGTTTTATGTGACATAGACTGAACAGTAGAAGGAAGGAGGAATAACAATCAGATCAATAAACAAAAGTACAGATGGTATCCGGGCTATGAAAAAATAAAGCAATATTTGGCCAAATAAGAAGATCTGGATATTCCTAAAGTTTCCCCTGTATTCTTAGGAAGTAAAGATCAAATCTGTAACTTTGATCTGGAAATTGCATAGTAGCAGATATGAACAGGGATCATAGGAGAGTGTGGTCTCATCGCTACTCTTTGCTACTACCAAAACCTAACTGGTAGCATCAGTGATCGTCCAATCACACTACAGAATTCCCATTAGAAAATGCTGTCTTGAACCCACATCTTAGAAAGGGAGTGAGTACCACCAGTGAATCAGTACACTGGGATATAACTTTCTGTGTACCCCAAGACTACTTCCTGTTACATAGCAATTTTTCGTTTTCAAAGCTTTTCTGATGTAACAGATGTGACAACTGTTGTTTTTAGTGTGCCACAGCTCATCTCACTTAATTCTTTAGGGTAAGTGAAAAGGATAGGTATAATTAGTATCAAATAAGAGAAGAAGAATTGAAGGTTCGGGGACTAGAGACCACACACACACACATGGTTAGAAAGTCCAAAGTAAGCACAATAGAGCTAATTTGTATTGGATGCTTACTGTGCACCAGGAAGTGTTCCCAGTGCCATACATGCATTAGCTCATGCATGTCATCCTCCAAAACAGCCTCGGGAAGTAGATCTAGCATTACCATTATCTTACAAATGAGGAAACCAGGCAGAGCAAGTTTAAGAAACGTGCACAGGTATGAATTCTGGAAGTTTGTGTTAGAACCAGGACTCCTAGTCACTCTCTCACATCCAGTTTCCTGACCAGATCCTATTATAACACACAAGGAAAAATTCCATAATAAGACGTGTGATTCTAATAGATGTACTATCTTCCTCTACTTAACTCTGAATCTTTATCTGAAGATAGAACACAATGTAATTTGTTAGAGAATAGGGCTTAGTAATCAATTAAAAATATAACTTATTAAATAATATCTAAACTGTCCTCTAACCTGATTGATGTTGGTTTAAAGGAGTGCTAAGCAAAAGCATCAAGACAAAAGTATTTTTATATTTAAGAAAAAAGAAGATGAATCGGTGATTTTATGTTGTCTTCTTCTGCCCCCTCCTGGGTTTTGCTTCATGGGCTTCCATCTGGCTTATTTCATCTAGCCAAAAACATTGGTCATGTGGTTGTATTTTGCTGCCAAAATATTGCTCCTTGGCCAGCTGTTTAGAGGAGCCAGAAGATTCTCTGAGCTAGAGAGGTCAACTCCATCTTGTTTCATGTCTGTCTATTCTACTGGCATTGTCTTGACTATTAAACTAGGCTTCTTAATGTTATTTCAAATTGTGAGTAATGTTGGCTAAATTGATAATGAAAAAATAATTACCATATAGGCGACATTTATACCTAAGAATAACAATACTGCTAGCAACCATTGCACATGTTGAGAAGAGGTAGCATGTTGTAGGAGAACTTTGGCTCTAGAGCCAAACAGACCAAGCTTCGGTGCCAACACTGCTGCTTTCCTGGTTGGGCAGTTTTCCTGAGCTCTCTGATCCATTTCCAGGTCCATAAATAGGAAATAAAAATACCCACCTCATAAGGCCATTGTACAGATTAAATGAAAGCAGGTACATGAATACAGGCCATTTTCAGATGTAACAGATGTGACTACTGTCATTTTTAGTGTGCCACAGCTCATCTCACTTTATTCTTTAGGGTAAGCGAAAAGGATGGGTATAATTAGCATCAAATAAGAGAAGAAGAATTAGGAGTTCAGGGACTAGAGACCACACACACACAAGTGGTTAGAAAGTCCAAAGTAAGAACAACAGAGCTAATTTGTACTGGACACTTACTATGCACCAGGAAGCATTCCCAGTGCGATAGCCTCTTTCCCAGTGCCAACCTCTTTCATAGCATTTTCCAAGCCTTCCCTAACATTTCACAAATTTTGCGAAGCTTCTTTTGTGAAATACATTTACAGGTAAACTGTCATCATTGGTACCACTCTTGGTCTCAGAATAGTACAATAGAGCTGGCTTATAAATGGAATGGTTACCTTATAAACAGCTTGCACATACAACCCAGGCTCACCTTGGAAAGGTAGTGTGCAGGAATAGTTGACAGCTGGCTAGCTCTGCAGGCACACTGCAGCTGAGGTTCACATTTTCACCTTATCACTTATAGCTATGCGACTTTGGGCAAGTTACCTAACTTCATGTGCCTCAGTTTCCTCATCTATAAAATGGGGTGTTATGAGGATTACCTGTGTTAGTCATGTAAAGTGCCTGACACATAAACAACACTAAAATAAATGTCAGCTATTATTAATAATAGAATATAAGCTCCACACGGCAGCAGTTTTTGTCCTTTTTTTCCACCTTTGTATGGCCAATGCCTAGAAGAGTGCCTGGTACAGTACATGTTTAATGTACACATGTTAAATGAATGAACCTATTAGCAAATGTGTTCCAATTCATGACAAGTATGAGGACATTCAGCTTCCTTTTGCCATATTCATGGGAACAAGGGCTTAGAGCTGAAGAAACCTGATGGTTCATTTGCTCAAACTCATTTGTCTTACATTGAAGAGCTTGAAGACCTTGAAGGCCCCAGGGTCATGCAGCTTGATAGTACCATGGCCAGAGCTAGAACCCTGGCTCTGCATGTTTCTGTGAAAATCTTTGTTCCAGTGTCCCACCCCCTCACTTCAGTACATATGCCGTCTAATTCAATGCCTTCAGTAAGGCAGCACAGAGAATGAATGAATTAGTGCACACTTCTTGCAGCCAGGGGAGAGTGTAAGAGCCATAACTGGGCAATGACCATGGAAGGACAGGTTTCTAACTAATAGAAAGACTCATCCAAGTAAAATTATCCTCAGACACTTTACTTACAAGTCTAAAAATCACTTGCTACGACAGCC
This sequence comes from Cebus imitator, assembly GCF_001604975.1. Lineage (NCBI taxonomy): Eukaryota > Metazoa > Chordata > Mammalia > Primates > Cebidae > Cebus > Cebus imitator. The sequence continues at coordinate 561,228 of NW_016107570.1, read as the reverse complement.
ACAATAGGATTTTTGTGGGGAATCACCAACTCTGTAAACAACATTTTTGCAGACTGCATTATAATGCATTTTTTTCAAAATTGAAGGAAAGTCCCATCTCTAACATTCAAAAGAATCCATGCAATTATCAACATAGACTAGAAACAGAGAGGGAAAATACAGTGTGAGTGTTTTCTGCACTATCAAGACAGCACATGGAACAACCACAGGCAGAAAGATTAAAAACTCTGCAATAAATATAAAGGTATTGATTTTATAAGATATGGACCAGCACAGAGCCCTGTCAAATGTGGACTGCCAGGAGATGTACAAAAAAAATCAAGGTGACAAAAGAACAAAGGACCCTCCTCATTGCCAAGGGTTTATAATGATGCTGTATTTCAGTGTGAGAATGGTTTTCACTGTAGTTAAAACCATACCAGTTTTGAATGTGTTGGATAGGAGTATTTATCTTAACTAGTAGTTCATAAAATTTATACTATTTATTTTCATAATGTCGATTTAGTGATTTTCAACTAGTGCATTTTTGTCTTTAAGTCATGAAGTAGACGAGCCTGCATCAAGTTATTTTAAGAGACGGTACTTTGACTGAGCAGCTGGATCAAGGCCTGTCTGGTCTGGACAGAGCAAATAAGGAATTCTTCTTACAAAAGAGGAAGCATTCAATTGTATATACTTTACCTTGGTACTCCTTCTTCTGGAGGTCTCAGCATCTATCATGTTCTTTGCCATAGCCATATATCCACCTTCTACCTTGGCTCTCCTTCCTTCTACTTCCATTGTTTTTTCTACCTTTGAACTATAATTGACAAGCCTTTTTAACTTTGACAAGGGGCTGAAGACAGGTGTCTGATTGTCCATAAGACTGGATTATATAAGCACACAGAGTTGAATCAGAACAAAAGAAAATTCCATTGGCAAAGGAAGAGTACTATATGGTACTTTAAAACTTGTCCAGTTGTATTATTTTATATATTTACTTATTTTAGAGACAGGGTCTCACTCTGTCATCTAGGCTGGAGTATAGTGGCATGATCATCACTCATTGCAGCCTCAAACTCCTAGGCTCAAGAGATCCTCAAGCCACAGCCTCCTGGGTAGCTAGGACTACAGGCACACCCTACCATGCCTGGCTTCAAAAAAAATGTTTTAGAGTCTATTTTGCACAGGTTGTCCCAAACTTTTGGCCTCAAGTTATCCTCCCACCTCAGCCTCCTAAAGTTCTGGGATTACAGCCATGAGCCATGGCACATGGCACTCAAATTATGTAACTCATTAGCTGGCAATAGTGTAAATTTGGAATACAAAAGCTAAAATGTTAAAGAGGAAAAATGGCTTTGTGAATTGAATATATATTACTGTAAGTATGTTAAGCCAATCAAATGCAAAAGATGGACAGTTTAAAGGGGACAAGTATGTAAGCCACACTCCAAAAATAAAATAAAATAAAAAAAACCTTTGAAGTGAAGTTTTAAAAAGATAAGCTTTGTGTCGAGCTAAAGAAATAAACTCTGAAAAAAACCCAAAATTATGACAATGAATTAAACATTCAAATATGAACAGAACAGAATATAAAAGATCAATCTATTCATTCAGGTGGTAAATGGTCACAACCAGCTCTCTATGAGGGAGTGGGGAATGGACTATTTGTAGTATTTGCTGATTTTTGTGCCAAAAAATTATCCCACCAGCCCACTTCAAACTGTAAAGATCACTAAATGTGGAGGTGGCAAGAGAAACATAGTCCTATACACAGTGTTTCTACCACATAGATACCACTAGATATAAGTTGCCCCAAAAACATCATAATAGTAAAGTGTAGCCAAATTATTCAGAAGTTAGGAGTTTTGAATACATATTTCCATTGTTTTTAAATATAATTTGTTTAATTATAATTAACAATTTTTATGTAATTTAATTTTTAATAACTGTTGGGTATTAACAGCTGACTTACAAATACTTCTAAAAATGTAACAGGATGTAATGAGAGACAAAATGGATGTGGCCTCTGCTTTTATCAAGTTTACATTCTGGTAGAGGAAGACAGAAAATAAACAAGTTAACAATAAATAAAATAAATAGAGACTGAGATGAGAGGTTCTGCTTGGGGAAACCAGGGAAGCCTTTATAAAGAGAATTATAATTTCTTTCCTTATGAATTCAACCATACTCATTCCATACATCTGTGAGTGCACTTGTAGTTCTAGGCACACAATCAGAATTGCACAAGGTCAATGGAACCATATAAATATTGACCTAATTACTAACTTGTTTTCAGTCTCCAATCTCTTGAGTGAATTTGCCTTTGCTTTTGTCATTAGAAAAATACAATGAGGGAAAGTAAAACAAGGAGGAAGATGAAAAGAAGATGTAGGGGAAGGGGAGCAGTTTGCAATATACTTTCTATTACATTGTTTCACACTATCTCAAAAATTGTTATGCATAGAAAATACTACAGCAAAGAAAATTGGAAGTTAAAAATCAATAACAGTAGTAATAACCCTATAGTAGGAACCTTTTTCTGTTTGAAATATCTGTCCATGTCTGCCTGCAAAACATAAACATCATAAACTAAGAGATTACGATGAGATTGATTTTTTATTTTCAAAGAAATGATACAAATTTTAAATCTTGCATTAAAAGGAAAGACAGCCAGATGAAACTTTTCTGACACACACATTTTTAGGATGGCGTCTGTAAATATTATGCTTCTAATGCTTTTTGCTTGATCCCTTTTTGGCAATTAACTTGCCTTTAATTGATTTGTGGATTACCCACTGGAAGTTGCTATGGATAAAGGAATGTAATGGCAGAATTTGTTTATATAGGGTAACAAAATACATTGGCTTGAAAGAGAGATTTAACTGCAAAATATCCTTGATTTTCAGAAATTTTTCTTTTCACTTAATGGCAGTGCTTAGATAAATAATGAAAAATTAGATGAATCTAATTAGTGTTCTCATCCAAAGGGAAGATTTATGTCCTGTTTAAGAATCACATTAATTTGATGACGTAAGTACATTCTCTAGTGAAAGAATGGCCACTTTAGTCGAGGAAAAACAAGCAAAACCTTCTGCTGTCTTCAGGTTGTACCTGACAAAAAGCTGTTATCTGTGGGTTCTATAAAGCATCACTGCCCTAATCTCAGATGAACTAAAGAATGAAAACATTTCATTGCTCAAATAATTGTTTTATCTCACATCTTACTGGTTCTAGAAAATAACTGTATATTTTCCATCCTAACTCTCCTCAGTTTCTTTTTATAAAGTTCAAAATGCCTTGAGCAGAGGTGGTCAGGAGGTTCTCAGTGGCGCTGCCACTCACTGGTTGGTACGCTTTTGTTCTCTGTTCTCCCGTGAACATGACAAGGGTGGCTTTGTACCACTTCTGTGTATGAGCTGCTTTTCAAATCCTTGGATGAGATACTTGGGAGCTAGAAATGTCAGGGTTTTTTTTCTGAAAGCAAATCCATGTAAACTGAGACAACATAAACCTCAGGGAGATCTGACATGCAGAAATGCCAAGAAAGGGAAAGTGGAAATTATTATCAGTGGGGGAACAAATTATCCTGTATTTTGGAGTGAATTTAAAAGGCTTATTGTTTATTTCAGCTCTATATGACTTAAAAAAAAATCTTGCAGTCTTGCCTTCCCCATTTTGGTTGAAATGGGAAAGATTCTCTTTCTTTGCTATTTACATATAACCCTTAGCACTCTACAAGGATCTAATTGGTATAAAATGATGGGTGTGAATGTGCCACTAAGTGAGAAAAAAATGTCTAGCCATTTTTACTCATATAACCAACACCTAGATCAAAAACAAAACATTACCAGCTCCCAAGGGGACCCCTTTATGCTTCTTTCCAGTCACTATGGACCCAAAGATAACCCCTAACTGACTTCCAATAGCATAGATTTGTTTAGACTACTTCTGAATTTTATATGAATGAAATTATACAATATAAACTCTTATTTCAGTTAATATTATGTTTATGGGATTCATTCATACTGTTTTGTGTAGTTGAACATTCTTCATTCTCATTGCGTTAGTATTGCACCAAGTGAATATACTACAATTTACTTACCTATTCTATTGTTGATGGATAGTTAAGTATTCCAGTTTTAGGCCATTATGAATTAGAGCTGTTATGAACAATCTTGGATATATCACTTGGTAAACAAATGTACATGTAGTTTTGCAGGGTCTTGTGCATGCATGTAGGTTGGATATATCCCAAGGGGTAGGATTTCCGCATCGTAGGTTATGCATATTTATTTTTAGATATTGCCAAATGTGTTTCCAAACTGGTTGCTGCATTTATGTGCTTCCAAAGTGATGTTTCAATTCTCTACATTCTTACCAAAATGTAGGTCATCCATTTTCAATGATGGTATCTTAATAAATGATTACCTAGTAATAACAATGTCATCATGCCTTTTATTTATGCAGCTGGGTCTTTTAATCTTTAGGACCCTTTTTTCCAGATATAGTATGGGTAACAGTGAGCTGTTCACACACTGTCTATTTCTCCTCATGATGAATACTATGTAACTGTGAAATAAGTGACTAAAATAAGAAACGATCTGATATGCAGAAATAGTTTTCCCTGTTTGGCCCATATGCAGCTTAAATATGTGATGTTATTCCACATTTTATCCAGATTCATTTTTCAATCCAATAGTAATCATTGTTAGCAAAAACCAATAATCTGTTATTCTGTTTTAAAATTTCCATCTCCTACTTTGAGTTCTTGCTATATAGCCCGTGCTCACTTTAAATCAGGTTTTTCTTCCTGTGCAATATATTTTGGAAAATATGTTTTGGACTTTTCCTAAACCACCTTAATCTGTTGAAAAACACTAGTAAATGCATAGGCAATGTAAGTCACACTAAAATAAATGCGTATTACTTTTTCAAGATTTTGTTTACCTGTGCATTTAAAGGTTTTTTTTCCCTTTATTCTCTTTCTTTTCTGTCATTATGTCATTCTGTTATTTTTTTTTTTAATGTCAAGATTCACTTCCTGGGTTCAAGCAATTCTTCCACCTCAGCCTCACGAGTAGCTGGGATTACAGGCACCTGCCATCATACCCAGCTAATGTTTTTATTTTTGTAGAGATGGGGTTTCACCGTGTTGACCAGTCTGGTCTTGAATTCCTGACCATAGGTGATACTCCCACCTCAGCCTCACAAAAGGCTGGAATTACAGGCGTGAGCCACCATGCCTGGCCTTAAAGTAAGAATTTAAAAGACCGAGTTTGAAACCTGGCCCCATCCACCAAGACTGTTTTCATTCTCAGAGAAGAATTTGTTAAACTTCTAGGAAAGCTGACTATCATCCTATCCCACCTGAGATATCATGAAGCTTGTGCTAAAAATGGAATTATTCAGCGATCATGGGCTGCTTTTCAAGCATTTTTCACTCACCCTTTACCATTATGACAGTAAACTTTGGGGAGAGAGGAAGGCATGGACCAGTACATCTTTTAGCATTTCTTGGTTGTGCTAAGAACAACTGAGGAACTGCTAAAAAATGGCTATACAAACAGATAGAAAGTATTTTTATTATGACCCTTGGGAAAAACCTCTTCCCCATAAAATGTTTAGTATCTTGTATAAAGTCATAATGTACTTTTAAATATTCAAATCCAATTCCAGACATCATTTATTTACTACTTACTGTGTAATCCACCCATGCAAAATGTAATTTCTTACTTTTAATATGAATTTTTGTTATTATCATAAATGAAGTCTCAGGCCACAACATTTTGTTAGGTTGCATTCAAATGGTAATCATAAAACGAACTATACCAGTTTTTGCATGGAAGGGCAGCAGCCAGCTGATCTAGATTTCCACCCTTATCTTGGCTCATTAAGCAACATTGGACAAGTTACCTTAATTTCACAGGTCCTAAGCCTTCTCATTTGAAATTGAGTATATGGACTGTATAATTACTATATCCTTTAAGGCTTACAGCAATAACATTATGGAGGTATAAGAAAACTATAAATGATCCAAGACATGTGCTTCAGTATTTCTTCATATATCAAGCATGCATTAATGAAATCAACACCAAGCTCAGGAAATATCAAAGAGTAGTTCAATGTCCCTGTAACTTATATGCAATTCAATAATTCATCCAACAAATGTATATTGAGTATATATAATCTGCTAGACTTAGGAAGTCTTAAACTTTGTGCTGTGCATTCTGATAGACATGTAAGCCAGGGGTTGGCCGACTTTCAAAGGTGACCCTTTTACTAACATTATTCTTCTGAAAGCTAGTAAGTATAAGCAAGAGGAGAGGTGTATATATGATCTCACTTATATGTGGGATCTAAAAAAGTCAAATTCATAGAGGCAGATAATAGAAGAGGGTTACCAGGGGGTGATGGGGACAGAAGGGATTGGGGAAATGGTGGCCAGAGGATATAAAATTTCAGTTAGACAGGAGGAATGCATTCAAGAGATCTAGTGTACAACATGGTGACTATCATTAAGAACAATATATTGTAAACCAAATATCATATGTGGTCACTTATAAGTGGAAGCAAAATAATGACACCACATGGATACATAGAGGGGAACAGCAGACACAGGAGCCTGCTGGAGAGTGGAGGGAGAAGGGAGAGAATCAGGAAAAATAACTAATGGATACTAGGCTTAATACCCCCATGACACGAGTTTACCTATGTAACAAACCTGCACATATACCCCTGAACTTAAAATAAATAATCAAGAAGAAAATCAAAAAGAAAAAAAATTCTAAGACAGTAGATTTTAAATGTTCTCACCACAAATAGTACATGAGTTAATGCATATGTTAATTAGCTTAATTTAGCTCTTCTACAATGTGTACTTACTTCAGAACATTGTCTTGCACACTATAAATGTATGCAATTTTTGTCAGTTAAATATTTTTAAATAAATTTTTTGAGAAGAGGAGGGGTGTGGAAAGGAAGACTAGTTCTGACTTTATGTTGTGTATTCTGGGGTTACAAGAATGAGACCTCCCTGATGCCTACATGCAGATGAATTAATGTGAAACTGACAGGGTTGTTTACTTGCCCAGTTGGTTCAGCTGGTTTATGCATATTGTTAGCAATTTAAACTCTGTCGTATTCCCCCTAAAAATATTTATATACTTTAAAAATAGATGTCATCATTTCAACATTTGGATTTATACATGAGAGAAATAAAAAGGACTAGTAAAAATCATATGAAGAAGCAAGTCCAAGTATGGTAATTTACGGTTCAAAAGAGATAGGTATTTGTCTTCTCTCAAGAGGCACTAGACCACAAAATATCAACATCAAAGATGAATGCAAGCACTAGGGAAAATGATACAGATCAGAGGCACCATGTGTTGTGCATTCTGGTATTCGTCAGAGATAAGGAATGAAGCTGAATTTTTACATGGATTGGTCTTGGAGTAAACTAAAATGAGAGGTTATGCTAAGTATAAAACAATCTTTCCAAAGTTCCTTTCCATTAAGACCTTCAGAGATATGTAAAATCATAAGAAGTATGAGAATTGCTTTTTAGGACCTAATTCATGTTAACTAACAAATCATTATCTACAAAGAGAGTGCTTAGAATGCTGTGCACTTAAAGTAGCTTAACTTCATGATTGAGCAGAAATTCCCGAGTTCAACTTATGGCTCTTCTACTTGCAGCTTGTCTGACATTTATCAGATTCCTTCAATGTGCTCTGTTTTAGGTACCTTTGCACCTACATCATTGGAATTATTCAAGTATTAAATGAGATAATACATATATAGCCATTAAACTAGCACCTAGCATAGAGTAAGCAGTCAGCTCACGTTAGCTAGCATTATTCACAAAAATAGGCTATACATTTCTTTCCATCAAAGATAAGTGCAAATTTGAATAGAAAACTAATTTATGAAACAAAACTGATTTTATGCTTTTCTATAGTACCCATCATCAAAGGAAAAGATGGAAAAAATCACCAACCAACTGACCCTTTAAAATAGATAGGAGTTATGCCATACATACATATGTACATATATATGTATTTTGGATATATGTGGATATATTATGTGTGTGTTTACATTATATATACATACATACCTTTGCCAAGAAAACTGGATGTCTCATATCTAAAAGACTTTCAAAATGTTAAGACCTAGCCAAGTGTCATGTACACAATTGGTATTCAACATATATTTACAAAATTTAACTTTGTAAAAATTTCAAATAACTTTTACTGCTTTTCCTACTTGTAAAACAATTGCAATAATCCTTTGGCTTTTGTGGTGTAGACTATTATGAGGGACTCTGATGCTTCATGACAGGGAGTAATTTGATTTTAAATACAACAGAGCTCTCTTGTGGGTTTAACTTACTGAACTATTGAATGCACCCATGCACCACTAAGTATTCAAATCACAATATACTTTTCTTATTCTGTACTGTCTCGTGCAAATGCAGTAACTCTGAAGTGATAAACACACCATGCCTGTGTAGAAAAATCTCATCCAGAAGGAAGCTGACTGCTAATCTAGACCTATGCTGTCCAACAAGAGAGCTAGTAGCCACAGAGCACTTGAGCTGTGGCCAATCCAAATCACATGTCCTGGAAATGGAACATGCACAGAGGATTTCAAATAATAGTGTGAACAAAAGTGAACAATTTCTCATTTGTGATTTTCATACTGATTATACATTTAAATAGCAATGCTGTGTATAGGGTTAAGTAAAACTTATTTAAATCAATTTCACCTGGTTGGATCTAAGTGTCCGTCAACAGATGAATGGATAAAGAAAATATGGTACATACACACAGCAGAGTATTATTCAGCCATAAAAGGGTATGAGATCCTGTCATCTGCAACAATATGGATAGAACTGGAGGTCATTATGTTAAGTGAAATAAGCCACACACAGAAAGACAAACTTTGCATATTCTCACTCATTGGTGGGAGATAAAAATGAAAACAATTGAACTCATGGAGATAGAAAGTAGAAAGATGATTATCAGAACCTGGGAAGGGTAGTGGGTGGCAGGGGTGTAGGAGTGGAGATGGTTAATAGGCACAAAAATGTAGTTACATAGAATGATTAAGATCCAGTATTTGTTGGCACAAAAGAGTGATTGCGGTCACAATAATTTATTGAACATTTTAAAATAAAGAGTATAATTGGATTGTTTGTAACACAAAGGGTAAATTCTTGAGGTGTTGAATACCTCATTTACCCTGATGTGATTATTATACATGATATGTCTTATATCAAAGTACCTAACATACCCAATAAATATACCTACTACGTACTCACAAAATTTTTTTTAAATACATTAATTTCACCTGCTTGTAAAAGTAACTTTTTTGTAATATGACTTTTAAAAAATTTAAATTACATGTTTTGGCCATTATTCATGGTTCACATTATATTGTCCTGAACAGCATTGATCTAGACAGTAGATGTGACAAGAAAACAGCTAAGAAAATTATTATTCTTAATTCTTGAAAAACAATGGAAAGTATAAAATTTGAAGTGATTAATGAGGTCAAATTTTATAAACACATCCACCATAGCTCATTCTGTGCTTGTTTACAGAAAAAAAAAACTAGAATATTTTGTAGAGTGTGCTGGTCTGTGCAAAAGTGCTCATCAGGAGAGAATTAAAACATTAGCAAACAGAGCCTGATGATGAAAATGAGATTCCAGACAAGGCAAGAAGACTGCACGCATTTCTCTAAGGTAACAGGCATTAAAGCACCAAGAAGAGTTGCTTAAAAAAAAAAAATTTCTAGGGGAAAAGTAAATGCTAGAGTGATATTAGTGAATTAGGGGATTTGTGAAGATGCATTTGAATGTCAAGAATATAATGTAGTTTTCTTAGTATTTTTGAATTTACTGACCTTTTGTTAACCTCAAGAGACTGAGGCTAAGACACCAAGGTTTACCATGTGCTTCAATCATTCTCTCAAGGACGCACAGCTCCTCTGAGCTGTAATATGAATTCAGCTCTGTGTGACTCTTAAGCCCACATGACTGAAAGTGTGTCCATGGAACACTGCTCCCTGCAACTGCTCTTCAAATGATGGTTCTATGCTTAAATCATTTTAAGAAATGTTGCATGTGTCATTACCATCTTGAACACGATTTATTCATTTGCGTATTAAAGGCACTGAGAATTACTAAAAACTGTTTAACTTTTAAAAGTCTTTTCTCAAACTTCTTTTATCACAGAACACCTTCCCCCCTGCATATGCATCTATATGTCATTTATCACCTGTTTCATGTTGAAACTAACCTTGGACAAAATGCTACTTGGAAATGCTGAAATAAGTTGCCTTCTATCATCTCTCATTATTGGTTACTAAGGAAAATGGCTTTGAGAAAATGTAAGCTATTTCAGGAAAATATATAATGTGATGCCCAAATAACTCATTTTTTGCTAGATCAGAAAAAGCAAAACTAGAATTTAAAAATATACATACTTGGATGCACATCTTGGTTATTCTTATATCCACAGTGTGTGGTCCAAAAGGAATCAAAGAAATCTGTAGTGAGGGCACTCTCAGTCTAGGACTCTGCATAGGACGTTGAAGCTAGAGTTCTGTAGGACTTGGGATTTGGAAAAGTAATGACAAGATAAATATATTATCACCGTCAGAGACCTAAATGGTTGCAAAGTTGGCACTGGTTACATAATGAACAAAAGTTTCATAACATATTTCATAAGATATTTTCATGACATAAGTCTTACATTTGCATTTTTTGTTTTCTGAGGTTTTTTCTCTAAATTATGCTAAAAATGCCAATGAGGAGCATAAAAACAGGCTTTCATTAATAGTTGCTGTAGCAGTGAGCAATTTTTGCAGAAATTTGAGTAAAAAAACCAAGTTATTTAGCAGTTTAGTTCAAATCAGACATTTCTGCCATCAGCCTGCTCCCTGGGAACTTGGAAAGTGCATACTTGCTCTGGAGTTCCTGCTAGTGTCCTAACCACATGCCTTTCATGTCTATTACACTTCGATGATCTTGGATTCAAATATGATCCTCTGCCTTCCTCACAGAAAGAAATAAATTAGGAACATGAACTCAGTGGTAATGACTTTCAAGAGCTAATGACGTGCAGTCTCTTGGCACTGCCTAGCCAGACACTCTTTAGATAACCTGCTGCTTTAGACTGGACCTGCTTATGCTTCCTAAAATACACCAAACAAGAATATGAGATGTCAAGTCCGTGGTTTCCTGTGCGAAATTTAGTTCACCAAGAATACTGTTTTCACCAAGAAAACCACAGGCTGTGTGTAGGTAAAGAACTTTTACACTAATGAAACTTGTTTTTGGCTGGGACTAGGGTCCAAAATACTAGTTTGAGATAGTTTCTGCTGTGCCATATAGCCTGAGATCCCACTTTTGCCTCTATAAAGCAGGGCTGCTGTTATCCTCCCTTGTTACCTTAGTTGAATGTTGGCTGTGAGAACCAGATAAGATATGTTTCATGGAATAATAGAAGAATACAAGATATTTTCATGGGAGGCAAGATTTTTGGGGGGATATCATAGATTAGTGGAAACTTAAATAATATTTGAGAGGTTATCTTTGACATTTACATGAAACCATATATGAAACAAGTAGCCAATAAGCTGAGGTTTGAACCCTGGGGTGCCTGGCTTCACAGCTAAACTTTTATTAATTACACCTGCTTCTAATGATAACAGCAACCATGGCTAAACTTTCATTAACCTACCTGTTTCTGGCAACAACATTAACAAAAACATTTTCAAAAACATAATAATAGTCATCAATAGGAATAAAGGGAAACAATCCAAAAGTAGCTCTTTTGAGGTTACTCATGGATGGAGAGAGGGAAGTGCAAAATTTTTTTCTGCAAAAATTTGAGGATCACTATCTTGGCTGTCTGGCCTTGTGAAATTATACCTTCCCTAATGGCTTGGAGCTGATAGTGCCCTTCTTTCTGTCAAGGACAGCTCAAACTTAATGGAATAGTTTATTTGAAGCTTGTGGGTACCAATTCCAGGCAGCAAGATGCTACTTTCAGAGATTCAGTTAACTTCCTTTGGAGTCCAGCAAAAAGCGATAGAGCTAAATTGATTACCTTGAAGTGCCTTAACTGTTGTGCTGCTGTTGTTGATACTTCTTGAACCAATTTATTCTCCCAGAAATGTCACTGTTACTGAAGCTGGTCTGCTCTTTTATTCACAGTTTATGAATAGGAATCATCCGAATATAGTTATAGACATTTGGTCTAGATCATTTTTCTCAAAATTACAAAGATGGGGAAAATTCCAAGCCATATTTATTCCAAATAGCTGGGAGTGCTTTAGGAACTTATTTCTGGAGTCTTTTGAACTATTTATATTATTTATATGAACAATGCCCCTGATTGTCAGTTAGCAATCTATTCATTGATAGGAACATGAAAGGCAGTCTGCTGCCATCTAGCTTTTTGTTTGTTTGTTTCTATCTTTAGGAATTTTACTGTCGTTTTACAGAAAGATATTTTTTAAAGGAGCAATTCTTACTTCATCCCTGAGAGGGAGACATTTATGAACATACTGCAGAATCTTAAAAA
>NW_016107570.1:533887-547033 GCF_001604975.1 Cebus imitator | reverse complement strand
AAAAAAAAAAAAAAAAAAAATCACTACATTCTCTCTTCCACCTTTTTCCCCCCTAATTTCTTCCCTTGGAGCTGATATTATCCGACAAGTTGCCAGTCCTGTAAAGACTATCAGACTCCAATTAAAAAAACACTCTATTAAATTTAAAAACACTTAGAAATGTAATGATTGTTTACATTTCATAAGTAAATTTAATACCTAAGAGAAAGCCCTATACCTTAACGTTAAGCATATGAAAATATCTATTATTCAACTAAGCGGCAGTAAAAACTTTTCAGCTTTGGATCCTCATAAACAAGACCTGCAGGTTTAAAAATTTGCATACATTCTTTAACAATGTATCATTTTTATTATATTATGCACTATTTTGTATTTACTTAATTACTGACCTGGGGTTTCAAGATATGTATGAAATATAATTAGAACATTAAAATTAAAGATAAATTATCCCCACCAGAAATAATCTTAGCAGGGTATTTACTAAAGTATCTTAAATCTAGCAGATCAAGAAAAACTCCCCAAGGAGTCTTTAATTAGAACTCTTTAGGACTTGGCAGGACCGGAAGCAAAATCTCTTCATAAAAATGAATTTTGCCTTGGGCTACATCAATTACAAAATCTGAATCCCTTAAAGCGGCATTAAAACAGCTGATTTTAATTGCTCTGATAATGAGCTGGAAAGAGACATACTAAGCTTCCTGATTTCTTTGGAAATGAATGGGATTCTTGCCAACTATGGATCACAGTTATGAGGTATTCTGCACAGGGAATGTCAAAAGAAAGCAGCTGGATCTTGACATGCTATGCCTTCCTATGCCTTCTTCCTTCCCAAGAAGCATATCATGATAACTTTAAGTGAAAGTTGTCACAAGGTCTACCCTTTCTAATTTTTAATGTAACTTTCCCCCTTCTTAATCTATCCAGAAAATAGTTAATAAAAATCCCTGAGGGAAAATTAAAATACTGCCCTTCCTTTTAAAAAAAGAGGATAACAGAGATCCCTTTAGTGGTGAATGATTTATGTGAAAACAGCCAGCTCATTCTCTTTTGCCTTATTTTGTCCTAGAGAACTGGATTTACAGATTTGTAACTGGATTTTGATTATAGAGTATGTTCTATGCCCACAAAAGAATTTTCTTCTGTGGAAAACTCACCACAGGTATGCTCGGTGTATCAGTTTTCAATGCTTTCAATTATAAGTAACAGAAACCTGGACCTAAAATAGCTTGAATAAATAGAGATTACTTTTAAGTAGGTGGCCACTCGAGGTGTTTCAGCTGTTGTTTGATGTCACCATTTGCAGAAAGGCAGCATCTCCACAACTTTCTTGGCTTGTTCCTCATGATGGCAGATGGCTACTGCAGCTCCAGATTATCATGTCTGTGTCACAGATAGAGAGAGGAAAGGAGGAAGGGGGGAAGGGGATGGCCAGCTGAAGTTGTATCTACCCCACTTATAAAGAAACACAAAAGCCTTTTCCAGAGCCACCAGAAGACTTCAGCTTACAGCGCTTTAGCCAGAACTATGCCACATGGTTATCTTGAATGCAGAGGATGGAAAGTTAACATTTGGTTTTCTGGTCTTTATAATAAAGACAGCAAAGATGAAGAAGTTCGGAAAAGGCTGTGCGCTAGGAAATCAAATTGTTGACCACATTTTGCCTATATTAATGTATAGCTTTTAAAGCCCAACATCAATTTTTTAAGGTGTCTTAAGGACAGGAAAATGGAGAACTAAGATATTTATATCAAATACAAAGTAAATCTTGGAAAGGGTGAATTAGAGTGGAAAACAAACTAGAAATTATGTAAGAGTGCCCTGAAGCCAGATCTTGCAAAACATTAGGCAAACATGTCATTCATAATGGACCCCAGGGTTTTCAGTCTTATAACGTGGATAATAATAGTGTTTCTCTCAGTTTTTACAAATGCCACCAAAAATTCGACGAAGCATATACATACATATTGTAATTGTTTAAATTAAAAATTTTATGTTATTTTGGGAAGAAAAATTACCGAAAAAACCATTACTGACCATTGGTCATCCAAACCTGATTTATGCCATGTTTAGAAGACAAAAACAAGAATAAATAATAATTGTTTGGAATATTTTCATCATATTACCTCTGAAACGATTGATGTCAGACTGTCTGGCTTTAGTCAACTCAGTGAATGATTTATCAGTAGCCATGATGTGAGGAGCCCTCTGTTAAGAGATACTTACGATTTTGTGAACTGGGAAATCCTCAGAGAAACATGAATGAAATAGGAGTGCCAGGTAAATGGGCCATGACTTTAGGAATCATTGTTTGGAACAATGTGTCTCAGTCTGAGGAAAGGTGGCACTAAAGTAAGCTAGGATTTGATTAGAATATTGGAGGATAATTCCATTCTTAGAGATAGAAAGCCTGAGTAGAAGCCAAAGAAGTAGGGAATAGAAGCCTGTGTTTGAGAGATTCAGGGTGACTGTGTTTCACTAGAACGGCAAGAAAGGGAACTTGCAAACATAAATTTAACATAGGGCAACAGGCCTTTGGATTCTGAACAGAAGGACTTTGTTTAAGGATGGCTCTGTGGCTGCAGAACAGTTTTTTCCAGAGATTATCAAAATGATTCTGGAAAATATTCTGGGCTGAGAGCAGGTGCCATAGGGAAAACATGAGGGTTATGGGTTCAGTTGTGTCTCACCAAAAGTCATATGCTGAAATCCTCGTGTAGGACTTCAGAATGTGGCTGTATTTGAAGATGGGGCCTTTAAAAAGGTGATTATGATAAAATGAGATAATGAGGGTAGACCCTAATCCAGCATGGCTGGCGTCTTTATAAGAAAAGGAGATTAAGATGCACACATACACCCAGAGAAGAGAAGCTGGCCATCTGCAAGCCAAGAAGAGAGGCCTCCAGAAGAAACCAGCCCCACTGACATTTGACCTCAGTCCTCTGGCCTCCAGAACTGTTAGGAAACATAGTTTTTATTGTTAAAGCCACCCAGTCTGTAGTATTTTTGTAATGGCAGCCCAAGGGGAAAAAAATACAATGAGCAAGTATTATTTGTATTTTAAGAAGTAATGATATTATAAACTAAATTCATGGAGGTAAACATAGAAAAAAAAAGTCATTTCTGAAAACATTGTATAGATGTGACACAGTTGACACTAGCAACTACTACAATGGGGTGAGGAGACAGAGGGTTGGTGATAACGGAGCTCTCGAGAATGGGACCTGGGCGGTCAGGAAGGACAGGCGGTTGATGGAAGAAAATGATGAGTGTGGTTGGGGCTGTGTTCCCCTTGAGGAGATGCTGGTACTCAGGGTAGAAGCATCCATCACAGTGTCAGAAATGTATGTCAGACATGAAGGCAGGAATGAAGTGGTGGAGGAAGCCATGGAGGGTATAAGCAGAGGAGTGCTGTAGCTGCACAGCCAGCCAGTGGGTTGTGCAGTTCCTTGTAAGTGGCTGAAACAATGTAAGGGAATTGTTTGATTTAGTCTGCATATGAAATTTCAATGTCAGAGAAAGCCCTTTTATCTCAAAACCAAATAAACAGACTGAAAGACATTATTTTTCTGACAACTAAGTCTTAAAATTTCTTTTGGAAATAAAAATAATACTTTTTGTTTGTTTGTTTGTTTAAACATAGAGGTAGACCAGTAAGGCAAATACCTCAGGGGAAGGTAACATGGTGATTTGAATTTATATGCGTGCGAATGCCTGAGATTAGAATCTTTCCTGAGAAGGATGAGCATCAGTGAAGAGGGGGAGAACATGAAGACATTCACTCTTTCTTTCTGCAAGAGAGAACTGTGCAAGAAGAGGTGGAGAGAATGCCACCAAGAGCAGGTTGCCTGGGGCCAGTTTAGTGATGGGTCCAAACGATCTCTCTAAGGTGAAAGGATCATAGTTACCTTACCAAAGGAAAGTCGGTTTCAATTATATATTTCACTTCTGTGATGCATTTTGCTTAAATTTTCTTTTGGAGAATATCAAGAAATATAGATGAGTTTAGCAAATCCAAGATTGTGTTCCCTGCTTTTAACTCTTGTTTCTGAAACAGCCCCCTGATCCCCAAGAGTAATGCTTTACTGAGGTGCTTACATGAGTTGTTTATATCATTCATTACTTGATGTGATGAACATATTAAAAATAAGACTCCCAGTTTTCATCCCGAGGGCTTACACGTAATAGCAACAACCTTTAGAAAAGTACTGCATTATTTATTTATAGAATGGCATTGACTCACTTAATAATGCTTCTTAATTAATTTGTAAATTACTTTTTTACTTTGCACAATTATAATTTAACATTATATTTCTGCAAAAGAAAACATTTTTGTGTTGCTAACATTAATCAGTTTCTCTCTTCATATGTTTGAGACTGTTTTGTCTACAAATTTAAAATGTCAGTGTGGTGAGAATGACTCAGCCTTCTCAGATATTCATTTATTCTATAAATTTTTTTGAATACCTACTATGTTTCAAGCACTGTTCTAAGTGTTGAATAATTAGACAAGCAGAACCTGCCTTCAGGTTTTTTTAGATTCAAAGAACACAAGATGATAAACTAATTTTTAAAATAATCTTGTTTCGTCTTGCAGATAATATAGATACGCTCAATTTTATACATTTTGATACCTAAAGTATTGTAATAATAATTACATAATATAATAAAGGTCATAATCCAAATCATGACCTTTAGACATTACGCTATGCTTATTGATTGGAGGTTAACATGCGGTTAGTGTATTCGCTTTTAATGTATTTAAGGACTTCAGTGAGTATTTAGACAAAAGAGCTAAACTTGATCAGACAATATAATTTCTGAGAACAGAGTCTTCCTGGAGCAAACATTCTGATTAGATTTAATAAGGTTTCATAAAAAGGTATATGTTCGTGCTTTTTGCTGGTTGGGAGTTTCCAAGCAAATGATTCCATGAAAACATTTGCAGGGAATTCCCAACTGTTCTATATTTCCCTGATTTGGGGGCGCTGAATCAATAATGCTAATGTAACCGTTAGTCAAATTAGATAAGAAACAGCCCGAGACTTCATTTTCAATTAGGTGTAGTCTAATGGAAAATCACCTTTGAATCCATCAGTGGAATGAAGCAACTGGGTGGAACCTATGGGAAAATCCTGGAGGAAGTCCCCAGCTAGTCAGCCTCCTCTCTGCCTTGCACTCTTTGATTCCTTGGTGAAACATCCAAAATGTCCTTCTTGCAAGGAGGATGCAGTGGGTGATCCACTTACTGACCAACAGCTGTGTGTGGAAGGCACCGTGCCCACCACAACAAAGGGGCAGTGAGGTCTGCTGAGCAGATGAGTCGCTTTTCTGGACCCTTCCAGGCTTGCAGTTGGCTTAGACGAAAAGCTCAGGCTTACGAGCTGCCAGAAAGTTTTTGGCAAAAAGCCTGCCTTTTTTCTCAAGTACAACCATTCAATTGACTTGATTCCTCAGAGAGATTTGTAAGGGTGAAAGCAAATTCATTGTTTACTTTTAATGACCCTGAACTTCTAATGAGGTAATGGATGTGAAAGTGATTTTTAAAAACACAGTGCAAATACAAGGTGTTCAGTACCTGAGGAAAATGTAAAAACACGAAGCCACACATGTACCGAGGTGCCATGTGAGTGTACTTGGTTTTGCCATCTATTTTAGCCCTCTGCAGTGTATAGTCCATCCAGGCTATCCTTTTGTGAATTGCGTACTGAAGTTGCTGGTATTTGTTCTCCCAGCATGCACTTGTGACACTTCCAACCTTTGATATGTATGTGGTGAATATAGGCTGTTTTTCAAACAAGATAAAACAAATGCTAGCTAGGAAGTTTACCTAGAGTTTAAAGGGTTCTAGAATGTATTCTCATATAACAGCTATACTTATACCTACATTGTGCCAGTGCTTTTTATATATGAAGTGCTTTAATCCTCAAACCCAGGAGGGAAGTAGTATTATTCCTCCCTTCTTACAGATGTGAAAACTGAAGTACACAAGGTGAAGTGAGAGGCCTCAAATCACACAGCTAGTAAATGGCAGGGTCAGACCTCAAATCCCACTAGTCTGTCTTCAGAGTCTATATAATTACCACTGCTCCCTGTGCATTTATTTATTCATTTATTTATGAGACAAGAGTCTCACTCTGTCATCCAGGCTGGAGTGCAGTGGCACAATCTCAGCTCACTGCAACTTCCACCTCCTGGGTTCAAATGATTCTCCTGCCTTAAGCCTCCTGAGTAGCTGGGATTACAGGTGTGTGTCACCACACCGGCTAATTTTTGTATTTTTAGTAGAGAAGCAGTTTCACCATGTTGATCAGGCTGGTTTCGAACTCTTGACCTCGTGATCTGCCTGCCTTGGCCTCCCAAAGTGCTGGGATTACAGGTGTGGGCCACCACTCCCAACCCCCCTGTGCTTTTAAAGATTAGTTTTATGAATATTGTGCTGTTTCTAATAAGAGGATATAATTTTTGTTACATATGTTTCTTCTTAGTCTTCACTTTTGGATCTTGGACCACATGTACTATTGTCATATTTTCGCTCATAAGAGACTTCTCTGATGATTTTGTGTAAAATACATTTATAGAACATTTATATCTTATCAATGTAATTTTTCTTACCATTATCTGATTTGATCCTGCTTATCAACCACTAGAATACACAGAGCTTTATTCTCATTTTTCGGATGAAGAAACAGACCAAAAAAGACTAAACAATTTGTTCAACTCCTTATCACCAGTTTGTAGCAGTTCTGTGACTAGAAACCAAATTTCCTGGCTCTTCATTCTGCATTCTTTCTAGTATAACAAACCATCTCTTCATTTCTCTCCGTTATGCTTTTGGAAAGAAAATTGAGAACATTAAAAGCCCCAGTAAAACTGGAGAGGCATTTCTTGAGAAACATTTAAAATAATTTTAGAAGTCTTCACAAAAGTAGGAGGCAAAATATGTTACATTAATGGTGGATTTCATTAAGTCAGCGCATACAGCTAGGTTCTGGTTTATTAATTTTCAATTTTTTCATTTTTGGGCCTCCCTAATCTGAAAACTTTGACAGTACAAGCCCTGAGTGCTCTCATGCTTTTTGCTATTTGCTTTTTTAAGGTAGCTCATTTGCACCTGTTCATCATCCTATTCCTTCCCTCAGTCCCCCAGGCTCTGTTGCTAATTATTGACCCAGGAAAGCCTCAGAAAGGACAAAGCCAGCTAAAATTGGAGTGCTCTTTACTTAGACTTATAATGCATTTTCCATTTTTCAGAAAGAATAAAGCATTTTTAGCTGCCAGGTTCAGAGACCATTCAGTTACATGGGCACTTGAGTTTCTGCTAAAGAATCACAACTCGGCCGGGCGCGGTGGCTCAAGCCTGTAATCCCAGCACTGTGGGAGGCCGAGGCGGGTGGATCACGAGGTCAAGAGATCGAGACCATCCTGGTCAACACGGTGAAACCCCGTCTCTACTAAAAATACAAAAAATTAGCTGGGCATGGTGGTGCGTGCCTGTAATCTC
The DNA here is from genome assembly GCF_001604975.1 of Cebus imitator. Classification (NCBI taxonomy): domain Eukaryota; kingdom Metazoa; phylum Chordata; class Mammalia; order Primates; family Cebidae; genus Cebus; species Cebus imitator. The sequence continues at coordinate 539,532 of NW_016107570.1, read as the reverse complement.
AGCTACTCAAGAGGCTGAGGCAGGAGAATTGCCTGAACCCAGGAGGCGGAGGTTGCGGTGAGCCGAGATCATGCCATTGCACTCCAGCCTGGGTAACAAGAGCGAAACTCCATCTCAAAAAAAAAGAACCACAACTCAATTTATTATTATTTTTTTTAAGTATTTCATTCACAACCAGTCTGGAGAGAGAGAGAGAGAGAGAGAGGGAGAAGAGAAAATGTATATGAATTTCTTTCTTTATTAACATATAACACACAGCAGAATAATAATGTGTCCACTCATTCCATAGATATTTCTCAAAGGATTGCCAAGAATAAAGGATACTACTTAAAAAAGGGTGGAGGATGCTTAGATGTAAAATTACCTCCTCAGAGGACCTGGCACATGATAAATGCTCCAGAAATATTTATCATACTAAAATAAGCTATCACACGAACTGTATTCTCTGGCTTCAGAATCTATTGGGAAAATGATGAAGTCATTAAATATATGAGAATTGGAAAGGAATTTAGGAATCATCTCATGCAGCCCTTTTGTTTTAAAGATGAAGCAATGGAAATGCAAGAAACATATGCCTTTTCCAAGCAAGATCGCACATCTATTTAGAAATAGTATGCTTTTCTTCATCATAACATGTGCTATAGAGATTACACATATGTCAATGTCTACAGTGCAGGGCATAATGTGAGAAGAGCTGGTGAATGTTCTAGAACAGTGCTACCCAGTAGAAATATAATGCACACCCCATAAACAATTTTGAAATTTTATTAGTAGCCACATTTTAAAAAGTTTGAAAATCAGTGAAATTAATTTTTTTCATGCTAAGTCTTCAAAATCCAGAGTATATATTGTATTTTTGACACATCTCAATTTGGACTAACCATATTTTAAGCACTTAATAGTAACATGTGTCTTGGGGCTACTCTGTAGACAATACGGCTCTACAATCACAGAGAGGGGGAAATAATAATGCATCTTTAAAACTGCAGTATTTTATTGTTTTTTTTAGTCTGATTTTAACACAAAAGTACAAAAATGAAACTTAAACTGCCTCAACAACACACTTTTAAAAAAAAACTAGAGTAGACCCATACCATTTGACAGATTGCGTCAATAGTTATAATTTTAGACACCTCTACCCCTCCACACATAGAAATTAGTGAATAAGCAAACTGTCGATAGTACCGGCTCGAATCATTTTACATACAACTTCTACCAAACTTTCAAGGGAGAGGTAACTTCTACCTTATACAAATTATCTCATTTTACAAGTAACTCTCTATAAGTATACAGTGAATTCCATTTGCAGCACTATAGGAGCTTGAACTGTCTGCCAGTTTTTATAGAATATGCTCAAGCAATAATCTTGATTATTCATATTATCTTACATTTCCTTATAAATATTTTGAGTTTGTTCTATTATTGATAAATACAAGGATACTGCTGTTTAATAGACTGCTGCATAGGTCCTTTTGCTATGCATTTACTATTTAAAGCATAAAAGTGAAGGTAGCAAGAAGATTTATCTTTCTTACTATTCCTTTTTTTTTTTTAAAACAGAATCTCACTCTGTCACCCAGGCTGTAGTGTAATGGTGCAATCTCAGCTCACTGCAGCCTCCGCTTCCCAGGTTCAACTCTAGTGTAATGGCGCAATCTCAGCTCACTGCAGCCTCCGCCTCCCAGGTTCAACTCTAGTGTAATGGCGCAATCTCAGCTCACTGCAGCCTCCGCCTCCCAGGTTCAACTCTAGTGTAATGGCGCAATCTCAGCTCACTGCAGCCTCCGCCTCCCAGGTTCAAGCAATTCTCCCACCTCAGCCTCCCAAGTAGCTGAGATGACAGGTGCCCGCAACCACACCTGGCTAATTTTTGTATTTTTAGTAAAGACAGGGTTTTATCATGTTGGCCAGGATGGTGTTGATCTCTTGACCTTGTCATCCACCTACCTTGGACTCCCAAAGTGCTGGGATTATCGGCGTGAGCCATCGCACCTGGCTTTTCTTGCTATTCTTGAAATTCCTGTTTCTAACAAGATATTCTGCAGAAGCAAAGACACTACTGCATTGTTCAGTGTTTTCACAAAAGGTTAATATAATTGTGGGTTTGGATATGACTTTGACCTTTTCTTGGTTCTTTGATCAGAGTTTAGGTAAATATGTTTGTATGTTTCTCCCTTTTAAACTCCTGAGCTTTTGAAGTAAAACGAGAGCTGAAGGAGGACAGGGAATGGCAAGGGGCAGAGCACAGCAGAAACTGAATCGGGTCACTTTTCTAGAGGCTTCTAAATTTGGTACAGTAGGATTCCTGTGATCATGTTAAACCTAGCTTTTCAAAAAGCTATTTCTGTTCCATTTTATTCTCTGGCCCAGAAAATAAATCAGAAGACTTCTACATCCTTTTCCTCAAAAGCTGATTCTGATTCTCTATATGATACCACGTTAATAAAGTTGTCCCTGTTAATTACCATGAAGCCATGCAGCCTTCTAAGGTGTTCTCTTTAGTTCTTAGTTCCTTTGCCGTTCCATCTCCAAGCATAAATTCTCATTAATATCAGTACAGTGAGGAAGATAGACATATGTCAGTCATTGGGAATGCTTGCAGCTGTCACTGCCAGAAAATTGTAATTCAACTGGCTTAAACCGTAAGCCATCCTGATGTGGGAAGCTCGAAGTCACCAGTAACTCAGTGACATTATCAAAGGCCTGAGTCTTTTTCATCTTTCTTTTCTGCCATCTTCAATCATTGGTGAGTTTTCTGTCTTGTTCCCATAATCTTGAGATGTCTGTCACAGCTCCAACTATCACATGCAGAAAACCATGGCTAGTTGGAAAAGAGGATCTTCTTTTTATGTCTTCTTTTAAGAAAGAAAAAAAAATCATTTCCAGATAGCCTCCCCTTGTCCCACTTTCCTTCAGTGTCTCATTGGGCAAAATCGTTTCATATGCTGATGTATTAACCAATCACTGTCTTTCATGATTAGCTGAGACAATTGGGTTTTCCTCATGGCTGGGGCTGAGGCCCACCTCCCTGTAAGTATGTGGGTGCAAAGGTATGTGGATATTTGAATTTTACTGGGGGACCAGTAGGAAGGAATGGCTCTTGGGTAGGCTACCCACAGAGTTAACTATAAGTAAATCAGAAACTATAGTATCATAAGTCCTACAGGGAAGCATGTAAGTGCAGGATGCTGTAGGAACACGCAAGAAGAGCCCCTGGTCATGCTTGCTAGAGCAAGAGGGAGAGAGGAATGTCAGAGTGGGCTTTTAAAGGAAACTATCTGATCTGAGATGTAAAGTTCAAGAGGAAATAATCAAGGAAAGGGTGGTGGAAGGAGAGAGGGGATAACAGGTAGACACAGTATCACGTACAAATGACTATGAATAAGATAAAATGTGGTGGGTTTGGGGAGATGCAGAAAAATTAGTTTTCTTAAGCATAAGTTGGGGATTCAGTCAGATATAGGGCTAGAGAGGTAAACTGTAGATTATAAAATATCTGATAAGTCACATAGAAATTCCTACTTTATTCTGTTGCAGTGGGGAGCCAGTGAAAGATTTTAAGCAGCAAATGACATAATTAGATATGCACTTCAAAAATAATGTCTTTGGCTGCTGTGGGAAATTGGATTGCATATCTTCAAGACCAAAAGTAGGTAGAACATGTGAGAATCGATTACAATATTCCAGGAAAGAGTGGTGAAGGGCTTTAAGATAATGTCAGTGGGGCTGGAGAGAGGTGAATAGGTTGAATTGATATTTAGGGGTTTTAACTAAACAGGACTTGGTTAATAGATAAGAGAAATAGGGATTAATAATCACTCAGATTTCTGACTTGAACAATTAGGAGAATGGGAATGACATTTATTGAGTTAGGATATCCAAAGGAAGAAGATTTGGGGTGTGAGGAGTGTATTAATTTAAATTGTAACTAATGAGGGGCTTATTCTGCCTGAAATTCAAGAGAAATGTTCCAATCCTTAAAGCATTTTCAGTTGCTAAGAAATGTATTAACCAGTAAGTGGTACGGAACAATACTAGGGGTACTTGAATTTATTACAGATGGTGATCAGTGAAGCAAGAGAAAGATAAAAGAGCTTTTAGAAGGAATTGCCTCCCTCTGAGAAATAGTTAGTAGGAAAATCTGAAGTTCTTCATGAAAGATAAACAATTTTAGTTGAATCTTCAACATAAATATTAGACAGATGGTGATTGTCCAGGAGTGGAGGCACTGTACACTACATGAAGCATATTTGAGGAAGGATGAGAGGCTAGATTGCTAGGGCAAGCATGAATAGGCAAAATAAAATAGAAAGTTTAGGGACTAGTTGAATTAGAACTGTTGAGAACCCAAGAGAAAAACAAAATTCACATTTTCTTTGTTGATGTATTATTGCAAGGTGCATTAGTCAGCTATTGGCACAGTAATGCTACCTAACAAACAACCACAAAATGCCGGTGACATTTGCTTCTTGCTCAGAGGCCTGCTAATGGGTCAGAATAGTGCTGCTTCAGGCTGCAGGTTGCCTTCATGCTTGTGTGTCATGTTTCTCCTTCTTGGACAAATGATCTCCCAAGACATATTCTTGTGACACAGTTTACGACTCCCAATGTGGCAAGTGGAAACGTTCGACACCTTGTAAGGCCTCAGCTTAGAAAGCGGTTATCATTTGTGCCCACATTTTGTTGACCACAGCACATAATATGACTAAACCCAGTATCATTGAGGGAGGGGAGCCTGAGGAAGAAAAGGATGGTGAATATTTGCTGCAATGCCTAATATAGCATTGGATTTGACCCATAACCCATAAAGATTCTAGAACACTAGTGTTCCCAACTATGGAGTGCCCAGTGAGCTTCTTGACAAACTCGGGAGGGTAACCTCTATTTGTATGACTGCCTTTTTTGCTCTTTATTTGTGCTTTTAAAAGGGATGACATGAACCCATAAATTACTCATTGGGTTGATTGGTCAGAATCGGAAGCAGCTACTTCAGGACCTTCTCATTTCATGATTGCTTGCCTTTGGTCTCATGCAGTAGTATCAGTCCCTTCCCCTAGAGGTTTATGTTCCTTCCCTCACCAGTAATACTGAGTGAGTGATAAGAACTAAAGCAATAAAAAAATGATTGTACTACTTTCCTTAGTGTGTAGTTATTGGACTTCTTCCAAAAATCCAGCACACTTATAAAAACCAAACTAAGGCATTTTGCTGGTTATTGTGCAAATAGTGTGTCTTAATTAGTCCTGAGAATTTATGTGGCCCATGAAAGAGGCATAATTTTCCTGTGATTGCACAGCTAAGTTGCATATCTGAGATTTGAAGAATCCTCAGATTATGTTATCTCTAAATCTCTAATTGCTATGTAGCAAGAGAATATAGCCATTTTTTGATTCCTGAATCAAGGATACGTAACTAAAGTTGTATTCAATCAATCCAAAAATTCTCAAGCTTAAATAATCCTAGGGCTTGAGCAGAACTTAGAGTGTGTGTGCACGCATGCACATGAGTGTACTCTATTTTTAGATTATCTTTTAAGAGGGACCAGTGACATGGTCGTATAATACAACAGAAGAACTGACTCCCTGTTTCTCTATAATTCCCAAATGGTGCTCAAAACTTGTTCTTTTTTTTTTTTTTTTTTTTTT
>NW_016107570.1:517560-527706 GCF_001604975.1 Cebus imitator | reverse complement strand
GCTCTGGGGCCCCGACAAAGCAGCCACGCGGGGCAAAGCAGCGGCGCTGGCCGAAACAGCCGCGCTGGCGACCGTGAAGCACCTCCGCCCGGGAATTTCCTAGTCTGTGGGCAATAAAAACGCGGCGTCCACTCACCCTCTGCGCTTTCACGGGGAGCTGCAATCCTGAGCTGTTCCTAAACGGCCATCTTGGCGGAAAATCTCAAAACTTGTTCTTATTTCATTCTGTGGCTTCTGTGCTGCAAACAGTGACCAGTAACTCAGGAAGGCTATATACAGTGAATAAAAGGTGGCTTTCCAGGCACAGTTCAGTCCTGAGGCTCCCTCTCACACCATCTCATAGATGTTTCAGAGCAAAACTCTTAGATTCTTTTTTGTGACTGCTTTTCACTCCACACTTTTCTTAATGTTGCAGGAGATACTTGAGAGAAAGGAAAAAAAACAGGAGAACACAAAGGCAAGATGAGCAAGGTGCCAGATTTAAGAAGTATATTTATACTTAGTTATTTGCAAATTAAATTCTGAGACCCTTAAATATTAGCTGTCATAGGGGTTATGCTTGAAAACCTTGATTCCAACCCTGAGCATAAAACTCTTGTCCAAGTAAGGCAGCAGAGTGGAGGATTATCATTGCACATCATAGGAGGAAGGCCCTGTTCAATGCCTGTTTCCAGGAGTGCCATCTCAGGGAGCCAGGGAGAAGACATAGGCCAGGTAACATGGTGGATGCATGGAGAAAAACCCTGAGGGTGCCATGTTGGAGGAACAGGAGCAGAAGGGAAATCTGACTGAGAGAATGAAAGCTCATAGATGCACAATAAACAGACTAAATAAAGTACAGTTGGAGTCAGGTCAAGTTTAATATGAATGTCCTTGGGCCCTGTGTTTCATCCCAGTGTTAAGTAAAGGAAATCATTGGATTTCTCCAAGGATGGGTCTTTAGAGCAACAGACTTTAGAAATTGAATACTTTAAAATTATTTTACTTTCTACAAATTTATCAATAGAAAAATATAGATTACTTAATTGGTTTAATGAAAAAACAACAAAAGTCTTCAACAAATAATTGCTGCTAATTGGTTGGTGGGTTGGTTGGTGAATAATAAAAAGGAAAGAAGGGAGAAAAGAAAGGAGAGAATGGGGGAGGAAAGGAGGTGAGAAAGGGAGATTTGAAAGGGAAGTAGGTGTGCTCTAAGTTCACTATTTTTAAAAGCCTATATTAATAAATGATACCCTCAATCAGATTTTATATCTCTTTTTTCAGTCTTTGCAATTCAAATTTGTTATATATCAATGTGCTGTATTCATAAAATGATTTTTTGAGATTTTAAAGCAATGATTAACAATATAGTAGCTCATTTAACTTTTTTACAGGTTGCTAGAGACAAAATATAGATAATGAATTAAATCAAATAAGTACAAATATAAGTAAATGCTTTTAAGTTAAAACTCAATAAGTTGTTATGATTAAAAATTGTTTACCAAAAAAAAAATTGTTTACCTTATTTTCCTCCTGTGTATGGATTTCTCATAAATAGTAACTTATACCTATAAACATATAGGGTTTCATAAAGTCTGGAAACATAGACATTTTATATCTTAAAGGACTGAAGATGTCCTTTCTGATATTATGTATAGCCTATGTTTCCAGTCTAAGTGCCAAGCACTATTCTAAGTACTTTACTATTCATTTAGGCTGTTTGTTTAGTATCTTTCTCACCATATCAGCACCTTACTCTTATTAAGTGAATTTGCCTAAATACACATACACACATGCATGTGTGCATGTGCACGCGCGCACACACACACACACACACTTTTTTGTATTTGGAAGCCTGGCTACTATGGATCTCTAGAACATGAGAGCTCAGGATCGGCCACCAAGATCCAATAAGATATGGCTGGGGATGTGACCAGAACTGTCCTAGCATTTATGGCTGTGGACTGGGTGGCTTCTCCACTGATCCTTGGAGGTAGTTTTGCTTCATTGCTTTAGAAATGTGTGGAGACTTATTTCACTTTTTGGTGTTTGTCTTGGTTCCTGTAGAACTGGTTTGAGGTTTAGAAGATGTCCTTCCACCTGCATTTGGAAAAATACATTTCTATAACTTTTCCTGATATGGAAATTTTTAAGTCATTGAAAAACTCATACTGCAGCATTTGTAGAAACAATTTCAGAACAGAGTACTTTATTACTTTTCCAAAGAATTTTAATTGTGCCCGTATAAGTATTACAAATGCATAAAATATTCCAAAAGATATAACTATATAATACATAGTAGTCATAGGTCACCTCAAAGATATTAGTTACATCTTTGTATAGAGACTCTGTTGTTATTTCACTCACACAAAAGAATAAACACAGAATTAAGGCTGAAATTTATATAAGACCAGTCTAAAGCCAGCCATAGCTATGTAATTTCCATGGTTTTCTCCCAATCAATGGAAAATTACCGTCAGCTGAGTGAAAGTCTGCAGACTGTGAGCAAATGTCTGTTTCCTTCCCACAACTGAATGTTTGAAACTTTTTTCAATCAGTAAAATTGCCATTAAAGGTCAGAATTAGTTTTTCATGCATGATGGATTCCATTTGCTTTAAAAGTATTATACCAGGACAGTAGACTTTTTTCCTGCCTTTAGAATCAAATTAGAATTCAAATATTCAAAGTTTTGAGTCAACTTTATATATATATACATATATATATGTATTCTCTCATATTTGAAATTAGCATGTAGTTTAAGGATACTGCACACAGCTCTATGATGAGCTTAACTTGACTTTTGAGCATTTTGAAAGCAGGGACTTGGTTCTTTTAACTAAATACCTTTCATATTTGATAAACTGTTCCTTTTCCTGTGTGTGTTGTCTTAACTAATGACTGCCCACAATGAACATAAGGGCTATGGTCTTCCTTTTTATTAAGATAAAAGAATTTCCCAAATTGTTGTTTATAAAATAAAAGACTAAAAAAATTCACCTATGTAAAGATTGAGCTGGAGTTCTGTAACATCCACAGCCATCTTGTGCAGAAAGATGCAGCTTACATAGTTTATTTCTTTAACACACAGCTCTTAATTACAAAAACAGCGTACATCCAGAGATTGTGAAAAGAGAAGTTAAAAAAAAAAAAATTCTTGCCTATTATTCTACTACTATAACACAATTACATTTAACATTTTTCATATTTATTTATTTTCCCTTTCCCTAAGTTCTAATCTGTCTGTAAATGTATTGTGCTCTGCTTCATTGACTGATAGAATATTTTCCCCTCAATCAGAAGCTTGTTTTAAAAAGTGGCTGCTTTTGTGCATTTGAAACAATTTCAACTTAACCCTATTGCATATATTCTATAAGTAGCTGTCCTTCATGAAACAGACACCTTTTTCTTTTAAAAATCAAGGAGATTGTACAGAACTTTGTGATTTTAATTACTGCATGGCAAACTAATTGTCTTATATCCTTTCCAGTTAGTAGGGATTTGTCCCTAGCTATGTGATCTAAGCAAGCTTTTTAACTGTGTTCTACCTCAATTTGCTTATCTGTAAAACGTAGATAATACTATTTTTTAGTCTAAAACGTCCTCTAATATAACAGAAAAGACCAATTTGAAACAGTTCACTTAAATTTGTCAATAAACCATGTTACATTTATTAAAATGCCTCCAATGTACCCAGACTAGAGGAATCTGTGGCTTATACTAAAATGTATACTGTGTATTTATTCTCAAGGTATATTCCAACAGTTACTTTAGAAATCTATTCCTTTCTCTGTTATTTGTCCAAAGTCAATTACTCCATGATTCTTTTACATAAGGAAAACTGTCTTACAAGAAAGACGATAAATCAGGGACAAACAAAAGTTCATAAAGTCTTTCATTTTACTGCCTTTCAGGAGGTTAAGATCAGAGAACTTAGATATGCATAAGCTTTGGTTTGAGGAATAATCACGTCAACCATCATAACAGAGGGCCTGAAAGTATCTGATGGTAGAATGAATCGTTTATAGTAAGTCAGTCTGCTCTCAGCTCTGAGAATGTCCAGCTGCATAACCCCAAGGGAACTGCGTGGAAGAAATTAAGGGAAATGCTTTGGGCTTTAGAGCTTTTCATTTCCTATGAGCAAGGCATCTCCTGCCCTTGTCTCACCCATATCTCCATTGTCCTCATGTGGTCTTCCTGCTGGTTCACTGTGTGCCTGGCAAGCCAGGTTCTTACGCGGGAGGGAAAGAGCTGTTTTGTTTATGAATAGAGAAAGCAGATTCAGTCAGACGTAATCTGACTCTGTATGCCTGCAGGGGCTGTGACCTTTGTTAGATTATTATGCCTGTAATTTGGGATGTCATGCTGCAGAGACGTAAAGTGGGATGGGCCCGAAATAGTTCTTCTAATAAAAAGGCAGTTAGGGAAGCCTGCTAGTCTCCTGCCTGGTTACTACTATCTAAGTGCAGCAATGTGTTAATTGATTTTAATAAAGAGTTGAAATCATTGTTAACTGGCCTCCCTCCCACTGACTGAGGAAGGCAGATTGCACATGCACGCACGTTTGCCTCCCCTAGTGAGTGGTATGAATGCAACTGCTTCTGAAGCACCAACACGTGGCCTTCTTAAAACTTTCCTTGGCTGGGGTTTTCCCTTTTTGCCAACTGGTGCCCACCAAGCTAGTAGATCCTCTCAACGTCTAGGCAAATGCCAAAAACATCATCTTTGGCTCAGACATGCACTGGCCTGTTACAGGCAACTGCCATGGAAAGAAGGAATGTCACCAGCTGCTAGGTCTCAAATTATCAGCCTGGACTGACCGCTGCAGGAGGTAGTGCCTGCCTATAGTACTGAGGCCATGACCCACCATTAGAGGGGCCACAGACTCATGCCTAGAGTAGAACTAGAAATTCTCCATTGAGACAGGAAGGCAGCACTTGAAACTGGCAGCAGGTTTTGAAATGTTTAAGGACAAAATTTATTATTTCTCCCCCACTGCCCATGTGTAAAGCAGCAATATTTTCATAGAGGTGAAGAGGGCAGGTGTCCAGTGGTTATTATGACATCTGTTTACCTCATTTCCTTACTGTGCCATGTTTCACAGCCATTGTCAACTACATTTGGTAAAGACTGTGTCCCCCTTCCACTACTGGAGCATTGACACTAACCACATTCTAGAGTTCATTACATAGAGCTGTGTGGATAAGCTAATAGGTAGTTTTAAATAATTAACTAGATATAGCCTTTTCCTCTTCCATGTAAGCCAAGATAATATTTACACTTCTCCTTCTGCCCATCTGAATACAGTTTATATATAAATCAACAGCAAGATGGAAATTTACTCTGAGCTCTGTGATGTTGTCACTTTAAGATCCTGCAGTATCTAATCCTTTGTACGTTTATTTCCTTTTCCTCACTTCAACCCCAATATATAACCACAGTCACCTGCTTTAGAACATGATTATCAACTGTTTCAGCTATCACTATAACATTTTTTAAATAATGTTCCATGTGCAAAGACTAAAGGAACCCAGGCAGTTTCTTTTAAAAAGAAAGGGTAGCTTTCATGATCATAAACATGTAAAAAAAAAAAATGTCATTTTTGAAATTTCATGAATCTTATGGCTATACCGATTCCAAATTCAAATGCAGATTGGCAATCTGACTTTATGATTGCAAAGCCTTGTAGCTTGTTATCTTTAAGTACCTCTTAAGTATTTAAGTGAAATAAAAAGTCTAGATATCACTGGAGGTGAGTCCAGGCAGGGTCTATGGCCCTCAGCTTTGTCTTCTTGGAAGAGAAAATTCAGTCAAGAGACAGAAGCAGATTTAAGGCAGAAGCAAAAGTTATTGAAGCAAAGTACATTTGAAAGGGACCACGTGGGCAACTGGAAAGACTGAGTGCTGTTGGCTCAGGACTCATAGAGTTACTATTTCCTAATTCTTCCTGATCTCCTCCCATTGTACTTCCTTTTGGGCGGGCTGTTGGCTAATCGCCGCACGCGCAGTGACTTGCCAGTCTCTAGGAGGGGCCGCATGTGCTGTTTGGTGGTTGTAGTTATGGACATGCACTCTTCAGGCAATTTTCCCTTACTGGTCTAGTGCCCCCAGAGGAAGGTCGTATACCAGTCAAACTGCCATTTTGCACCTTACTGTGCATGCCTGCTCAATTCCTAGGATTTTATCACAAAGTTCTTGCCCACAGTTTAAGATGTTTCCTGTTTGTTAGGAAATTCTCTCCTCCCTAGTGTCAGCCATGACTATCATCCTGAAGAGGCCACCTGACAATCACATGACAGTCATTTGCCTGTCTCCTGACATTCCTTGGGGCCCTGTCCTGCCCTGCTCATATCTGCCTATCTACCTATTCTAAATTTCCCCCCTTCAAGAGTTTGAGACTTAATTATTTGGGGATAGTAGATGAAGTTCAGTCTTCTGTGGTTGCTTCCTACTGAAATAAGGGCTGTATTTGTCCTCTGGCTGGGTCTCAACATCCTGCTAATTGTCAGAACAAGATGGTCCCATGGGATGGTAGAATTGGTGTCCAGCCAGGTCCAGGGGAGACAGCTGTATGTTTTCGTCACTGGCAGAGAGGTAGATATTCCTGTGTTGCAGAATTTCTGCTCCTCAGTTCAGTTAAATCCAGGTTCTTGTGTCATGACCAGGAAAAGTTAGGCACGCAGACATGTGGAAGGATAAGGGGAATGGAATTTATTATTTATTGGATAAAAAGGAAAAAAAAAAACACAGAAAAGTTTCAACAAAGTAAAAGGGGTTTCTGACAGCAGGCTCCCATCCCACAGATTGAATTCCAGGCCCCCACACATGAGCTAACAATCCCAGCCTCCGTCCCCTGCACAAGGCATGAGTGAACTTCCTGGCGGCTTCACCCCATCGTCCTAGTGCACAAGCGAGTGGGAGATTCTCAGGGAATCCTCCCCCTTATCTGCCTCCTGCATTTATCACCTGCATTATTGGGAACTTGGTTTGAAGTTGTTGTATCCTGGAGAAGACAAATTTATCTAGTAGGTAAAAAGGCAGGGGCCAAAAAGAAGAAGTAGACGTGGGGACAGCTGGTCCAAGCAGGGGAGGAACCATGTGAGTGATGGGTGAGCAGATTTTGCAGAGTTCCAGATGGAATCTGCTGAGGGATTTTCTTTCCCAGAGTCATGAAGCCACTTAGCGTGGTCACAGATTCTATTTATATGTTCCTGCACTTGCCCACTATTATTGACATAAGTGCAATAGGGTTTATTTATGGTAGCACAGACTCTGTCCTGTTCTGCAAGGAGGTAATGTCCGTGACTACATTAGCTACTGAATTTAGTGAATCCTTGAGTTTAGAGATTCTGTTCCCGGCTCTCTGACCTAGAACTTCAGTTTGTATAGAGAGGTTTTGGAGGGTGACTTCAGGATAATTGCATCCTCTGTATGGGGCAGATAATCCTATGGCTGCCCCTAGCCCCACCATTATAAGGCCAAGAGCTGTCCTTTGTTATGAATTTGTAATGTTATAGATGGGTATACCTGTTCCTTGTGGCCCCAGGAGTCCTAGGGCACATCCTGTGTATGTTGAGTGTTATCTATGCAGATAAAAAGGTTTGTAAGTGAGGGGTTTTGCATAAGTTCTTTTAGAACTTCCCTCATAGGGCAGTTTATTTTCTTTAGGTCTATATAAAAATACATAGCCAGGTGGGGTGCAGGCCCACTGGGGAATGTTGGTGTTAAACCAAGTGTAAGCAGAAGCAATCCCACCGTGAATAAAATCCAGAGTACTGGGGCAGCCTTATGTTGAGGTAAAATTAGTTTGAAAGAAAAGAAGGCATTACTTATAATTTCATTGAAAGAGAAATTTTAAATCTTCCGAAGAGTCACAGGAATACACAAGTGCTGCTCCTATTGTTGATTCTTCAGAAACTTCCCAAGGTTTTATTTAGGAATGATATATGCACCTAGAGATGCCGAGAACTTTGATAGCTATTGCAGTGGAAAGTAAAAGGGCCTTTACATAAGGGGTTAGTTGAGATTTTGCAGATACATCACTTTAGGTTTTAATAAGGACCTGGGTTCCCGGTGGGTACACAAGTTGGTTGTTGGAAGGGTCAGGAGTCAGCAATATTCTCTGTATGTATATTTGGTTAGTTCTAGGTATAAAGTTCTCTGTCTTGAATTTGGAAACTTTGTACCTTACTTTTCGCTAGAAAGTTTAGTATTTGTACTGCGTATTGTTGTGCAAGCCTTATGGAGAGGGGAGAAGATAAGTAAGCCATCTACATGCGGTAGAAGCTGCCCCCACTCAGCTATAGCTTGGTTAGATTTCTTTGCTGGGTTTTGTCCAAATAAGTGTGGGATATCTCTAAAACCCTGAGGTAGAACCTCAGGGCTTTCCTGGGAGAAATTGGGCTATTAGGGGGAAATACCAATTCAGATGTTGGGTAAATATTAAGTGGATACCCATTTTTGAAACTATATTCCTACTCAAAAGCAGTGTGAGGCATTTAGACATTGCTGGTGACTGGTGGGAGAATAGTAATTAGTCCCATAAGCAATATAAAGGGGATGTGACTCTTTAGAGGGAGGGGTTGTTACTTACTCCTGTTACCCAACAGAATTTGGAGGAAAGTTGCCTAGAGAAAAAGGTTGGCACAAAGTTGGCAGTTCTTGTATTTAAAAGGAAATTTATAGTCCTACCTGCCATTTCCAGAGGTTCCCTTGGCTCTGTTCCTTTAATGATGACGTCTGATTTGGAAGCTGGCCAGAGTGGAGGGCTTCTTCAGCTCAAAGCCATTATTGGATGGGGGTCCAACTGGGCTATTTGGCTCCCGGAGAAGTCCCTTTTCCAGTGGCTGAGCTTATCACAAATGGAGCAGGCTGGGTGGGGCTTCCTCCCATTTGGCCCATTTGGGAAATTCTTCCTCCAGTAGCCTGGTCTTCTGCATCAATGGCAGTTACCTGGAGGAGGGTCCTTGGGGCAGCCTGGGGAGAGCTGGTGGGCTTGTAAATCAGCCAGTACTTGAGCTTGTGTCTTGTCCCTGCGTTTCTCTTTGTCTGCATCTCAGTTATAAAAGACTGAGGAGGCTAATTTGAGAATTTTTGGCATGGGGCACTGGGTTTAAGGCTGACTTTTGTAAATTTTCCTAATGTCTGGGGCACTTTGGGTAAGTAAATTGACCTTTAGGACTAGTCCCTCGGGAGATTCTGGGTTTAAGTTTGGTGTGCTTAGAAAGAGTTTCCTGTAGGCTTTTCAGAAAGGCTATAGGATTTCCATTTGGCCCCCGCTGTATGGTGACTAATTATTATAGTTTAGAGGCTTGACCTTACTTCATTTTATTACTATTGGACAAAAGAGTGTATGGTTCCTGTCTCATATTCCCGCTTCGGTATTGTAGTCCTGATTGGGGTCCTGCTGGGGAACAAGTGTAGCCTCTGCAGGGTGGTTGGCATTTTCCAGGTGTAAGTCATTCCCACAGCAGATTGCTGCTTCACAGATGGTCTGTCATTCCTCTTGTAAAAGGGCTTGTCCCAGGAGTGCATTTATGTCCTTCCAAGTTAATCTAAATGTAAGTACCAATTTTGGGAAGCCCTCTATGAGCCTCTTGGGGTCATCTGAGAATTTTTTTAGGTTTTTCCTAAGTTGCCGAAAGTACTGCGTGGAAGAGGGGACCTGATTCTGGATGAGTTCAGTTGGCTCCCTTACCTCCTGTAAGACTGGAGCAAGGGTCTTACCAAGAAGCTGCAATCTGAGACATGACACCAAAATGTTACTGGCAGCTAGTTCAAGCAGGAGCTACAGTCCTTGGTTCTTATTGTCTGAAAAGAAAGAATTTATTCAAGAGACAGTAGATTTAAGAGGTGGACAGCAACAGGACTAGATTGCAGCTCCAAACAGAGCAGCATGTGGAAGCTCACATTGTGAATTTTAGCTCCAGCTAGACCTTTCTTGCTGGTTTTCAAGAACAAACCAGCAATCCCAAGAGGACCCACACACCCTCTGACGGGAGAAGGCTGCTCCTGCAGGACCTGGGAGATACCCCAAATACTGTGAGTGCTCCAACTCTGGAAGTGGGAAAGGGAGACCCTCCTCTCCTGACCACACAACCTCACTGGAGAAGCTGAAGGTCTGTTTGCAAGAGAAGTTTCCGACTTTACCTGGAGCTGAGTCAATTTGG
>NW_016107570.1:470115-517540 GCF_001604975.1 Cebus imitator | reverse complement strand
GGGTAGAGAAAGCAACAGAAAGGCCCTGGAAGTTCTCTGAGTTGCCTAGCAGGCCATTCCTGCCTGGCATCACAGGGATCCGTCCAGACGTCAGCCAGAGTTGCAGGAGGTAAAACTCCACAGGGAGAAGGAAATCTCTAGCTGAACTTTTAACAATGGGGTGAGAAGCCATCTGGCCAGAACTCAGGGGAGGGTGCCAATCTGATGTGCAGACTCCACAGGTGGGGGTAGAAGCAAGCCCTTTTTGTTCACAACTGGGAGGCTAGTAGCCTGGGGCAGATTTTCAAGCCCGTCTCACCCTCCAACTGGAAATGGACTTGAGGCTGGTGGGAGTTGGATGGTACAGTGGGAGTAAGACCAGCCATTCGGTTTGGGTTTCCATAAGAGCTGAGTGAGGCCTGATGACTGCCAGCTTTCCCCTACTTCCTGACAACCTGCATGACTCAGCAGAGGAAGCCATAATCCTCCTAGGTACACAACTCCAATGACCTGGGAATCTCACCCATAGCAAGACTTGCCCAAGGAGAGTCTGAACTCAGACATGCCTATCCCTGTCCCCATCTGATGGTCCTTCCCTATCTACCCTGGTAGTGGAAGACAAAAGGAATATAATCTTGGGAGTTCTAGGGTTCCTCTCCACACTATCACAGCTGATACTCTCTGTAAGTCAGTACCTCTTGGCAGGAGACCAACCAGCACAAAAATAGGGCATTAAACCACCAAAGCTAAGAACCATCATGAAGTCCATTGCACACCCCCACCACCTCCACCAGAACAGGCACTGGCAACCTATAAAGGAAAACCTATGAGATTAACAGCAGATGTCTCAGCAGAAACCCTATGAGCTAGAATGTATTGGGGCCCTATCTTCAGCCTCCTCAAACAAAGCAATTATCAGCCAAGAATTTTGTATCCAGTGAAACTAAGCATCATATATGAAGGAAAGGTACAGTCTTTTTTAGAAAAACAAATGCTGAGAGCATTTGCCTTTACCAAGCCACCACTACAAGAACTGCTAAAAGGAACTCTAAATCTTAAAACAAATCCTAGCAACACAACAAAACATAACCTCTTTAAAGCATAAATCGCACAGGACCTATAATACTAAAATACAAGGTAAAAAGCAAAAACAAAACAAAACAAAAAGTACACAGGAAACAAAGAGCACGATGAATGCAAGGGCACCTCAGTTTTCAGTACTAACAACATTGAATGTAAATGGCCTACATGCTCCATTTAAAAGATGCAGAACTGCAGAGTGGATAAGAACTCACCAACCAACAATCTGCTGCCTTCAGGAGGCTCACCTAACACATAAGGACTCATATAACTTAAAGGGGTGGAAAAGACATTCTATGCAAATGGACACCAAAGCCAGCAGAGGTAGCTGCTCTTATATCGGACAAAACAAACTTTAAAGCAATAGCAGTTAAAAGAGGCAAAGTAGGACATTATATAATGATAAATGGCCTCCATCAGGAATATATCACAGTGCTAAACATATATTCACTTAACCATGGAGCCCCTAGATTTATAAAACAATTACTAATAGACCTAAGCAATGAGATGGACAGCAACTCAATAATAATGGTGGACTTCAATACTTCACTGACGGTACTACACAGGTAATCAAGACAGAAAGTCAACACAGAAACAATGGATTTAAGGTATGCCTTGGAACAAATGAACTTAACAGATATATACAGAACATTTCATCCAAAAACTGCAGAATACACAGTTTATTAAACAGTGCATGGAACTTTCTCCAAGATAGACCATGTGATAGGCCATAAAATGAGCCTTAGTAAATTTAAGAAAATTGAAATTATATCAAGCATTCTATCAGACACAGTAGAATAAAACTGGAAATCAACTCCAAAAGAAGCCTTCAAAACCATGCAAATACATGGAAATTAAATAACCTGCTCCTGAATGAGCATGGTGTCAAAAAACAAAATCAAGATGGAAATTTAAAAATTCTTCAAACTGAATAACAATAATGACACAACCTATCAAACCCTCTGAGATACAGCAAAGCCAGTGCTAAGAGGAAGTTTCATAGCCCTAAACACCTACAACGAAAAGACGGCACAAACAGACAATCTAAGGTCACACCTCAAGGTCCTAGAAACAAGAGCAAACCAAAATGAAACCGAGTAGAAGAAAGGAAATAACCAAGATCAGAGCAGAAGCAAATTAAACTGAAACAACAAAAACCACACACACAAAAAAATAAATGAAACAACAAGCTGGTTCTTTGAGAAGATAAATAAAATTGATAGACTATTAGCAAGATTAACCAAGAAAAGAAGAGAGAAAATCCAAATAACCTCACTAAGAAATGAAACAGGAGATATTACAACAGACACCACTGAAATACAAAAGATCATTCAAGGCTACTATGAACAACTTTTTGCATATAAACTAGAAAACCTAGAAGAGATGGATAAATTCCTGGAAAAACACAACCCTCTAGCTTAAATCAGGAAGAATTAGACACACTGAACAGACGAATAACAAGAAGCAAGATTGAAATGGCAACTTAAAAAATTACCAACAAAAACAAGTCCAGGAGCAGACAGATTCACAACAGCATTCTACCAGACATCCAAAGACTTGGTACCAATCCTTTTGACATTATTCCACAAAATAGAGAAAGAAGGAACCTTCCCTATTCTATGAAGCCAGCATCACTGTAATACCAAAATCAGAGAAAGGACATAACCAAAAAAGAAAACTACAGATCAATATCCTTGATGAACATAGATTCTAAAATTCTTAACACAACACTGGCTAACTGAATCCAACAACATATCAAAAAGATAATCTGCCATGATCAAGTGGGTTTCATACAAGGGATGCAGGGATGGTTTAACATACACAAGTGAATAAATGTAGTACACCATATAAACAGAATTAAAAACAAAAATCACATGATCATCTCAATAAATGAAGGAAAAACATGCAACAAAATCCAGCATCCCTTTATGATTAAAATCTTTTATTACCTTAATGTAATAAAAGTTATATATGACAAACCCACAGCCAACATAATACTGAAAGGGGAAAAGTTGAAACCATTCCGTCTGAGAACTAGAATAAGACAAGGATGCCCACTCTCACAACTCTTCTTCAAGATAGTACTGGAAGTTCTAGCCAGAGCAATCAGACAGAGAAAGAAATAAAGGGCATCCAAGTAGGTCAGAGGAAGTCAAACTGTCACTGTTTGCTGATGATATGATCGTTTACCTTGAAAACGCTTAAGAACTCCTCCAACAAGCTCCTAGAACTGAAAGAATTCAGGAAAGTTTCTAGATACAAGATTAATGTACACAAATCAATAGCTTTTTTATATACCAACAGCAACCAAGCAGAGAATCAAATCAAGAACTCAACCCATTTCACAATAGCTTCAAAAAAAAAAAAAAGGAATATATCTAACAAAGGAGTCGAAAGACTGCTACAAGGAAAACTACAAAACACTACTGAAAGAAATAATAGACGACTCAAAAAAATGGAAACACATCCCATGCTCATGGATGGATAGAATCAATATTGTGAAAATGATTGTACTGCCAAAGCAATCTACAGATTCAACACAATCCCCATCAAAATACCACCATCATTCTTCACAGAATTAGAAAAAAAATTATATATATGTATATGTAAAATGGAATACTATACAGCCATAAAAAGGAATGAATTAACAGCATTTGCAGTGACCTGCATGAGATTGGAGACTATTATTCTAAGTGAAGTAACTCAGAAATGGAAAACCAAACAGCATATGTTCTCACTGATATGTGGGATCTAAGCTGTGAGGACCCAAAGGTATAAGAATTATACAATGGACTTTGGGGAGTTGAGGGGAAGAGTGAAAGGGGGCTGAGGGATAAAAGACTACAAATACAGTGCAGTGTATTCTGCTTGGATGGTAAGTGCACCAAAATCTCACAAATCACCACTAAAGAACTTACCCATGTAAACAAATACAACACCTGTTCCCTGATAACTTATGGGAAAAAATTAAATTAAAAAAAAAAAAAAAAAAAAAAGCAGATCTAAGGCAGAAGTTTATTGAAGCAAAGTAAAGTACATTTGGAAGGGACCAAGCAGGAAACTTGAAAGATTGAGTGCTCTGCCTGATCACTGGTTCTGGGCTCTTATAGAGTTACTGCTTCCTGATTCTTTCTGATCTCCTCCCCTCATCCTTCTTTTTGGGGGAACTGTGGCTAATCAATGCATGTTCAGTGACTTGCTAGTATCTGCCAGAGGCTGCATGTGCCGTTTGGTGGTCAAGGTTGTGTGCATGTTCTCCATGATGATTTTTTCTTACTGGTCTAGTGCCCCCAAAGGAAGGTCATATACCAGGCAAACTCTGACATTTTGCCTCTTCTTGAACATGCCTGGACATATCCCCAAAGGAAAGCCAAACTCCACCATTTTGCCCCTTACTGCACATGCCTGGTCATGTTTGCTTAGTTCCTAGGATCTTATCAGGAAGTTGTTGCCCAAAACTCAAGATGTTTCCTGTCTGTGAGGAAATTTTCCCCGCCTTGGTGCCAGCCATGACCATCTATCATTCCTGAGGAGGCCCCTGACAATTGCATGACAGTCACCTGACTATTGTCTGGATTCCTTGGGGCACTATTCTCCCCTGCTCATATCTGCCTGCGTGACTGTTGTAGCATGAATATATTTTAAACCTTCTCCGTGGTTCTCCCATTTCTTCTCTCTCTCCCCGCTTCCCTTCAAACCACCTCAAAACTCCTTTTTATTTCTACTCAGCAAAACATTCTAAAACCTCACCAAAATGTGCATTTGCCCACCCCTGCCTCCCCATTTCACAGCATGCTGCTTTCGTCAAACAAATTTAGATTTATGGAGGAAAAAAGCAGAAAGCCTCTTTACTAGCTTCAGATACTTGAATAAAATCTGTCCTTTTGATCTCTGCAAGTTAAAATATTTGCTGTAGTAATTGTAGATTCAAGAGCCATTCTGACGTAGCTGGTTTTTAAATGGTGTTGACTAATGACCAACCTAACTTAGATCTTTGAATCTATGTGTGGCGTTACGATATACATATACGTTTTCGTCTGAGGTCTAGCTCATAACTCTCACAGCCCTTGTTACAGTCTTTTGTTACAATGCTGGGGGTGTTAGGCCTCAGGGGCATGCCTCTGACCTTCTCCTTCCCTCCTTTCATCTGGTCCTGCCTTTCTGATTGTGGGTTTTCAGACCTTCCCCAGAGAGAGTACTGCTCTATACCCTGGGGGAAGGAATGCTGACGTCATGAAGCCTTCATAAAATCCCAGAAGAACAGAGTTCAGTGAGCTTCCACATAGCTGAACACTTGGACGTTCATGGAGGTCGGCACAGCCAGGTAGGGCATGGAAGCTCCACACCCCTTTTCCCATGCCTCACCCTATATACATCTCTTCATTGATAATCTTTGCAGTATCCTTTATGATAAACCTGCAAACTAAGTAAGTCTTTCCCTGAGTTCTGTGAGCCACTCCAGCAAATTAATTGAACCCAAAGAGGGGATTATGAGTATCCCAACTTGTAGGTACCCGGTTAGCAGTTCCAGAGGGCCAGACTTGTGACTGGTGTGTTGGGGGTCAGTCTTGGGGACTGAACCTTCAACTGGTGGGATCTGACATTATCTCCAGGTAGACAGTGTTGGAACTGAATTAGAGGACATTCAGCTGGTGTCTGCTGCTTGGTGTGGGAGGAGAAATCCTCACGTTTGGTCGTAGATGTCTTCATCTGTGTTGATGATTGTTGTGGTGTGAGAATAGAGGAAAAATACCATTAGGGAGATTTTTCTCCCTACATATTATAGTAGCTCTTAAAGCTACTATATATACTTAAATAAAAAGTATATATTTAAGACAATCAGTTTAATTTAAGACAATCAATTTAATTTTAGACAATCAAACCTTGTTCAAAAGGGTTACAGCACAAACATTAACTAAGAATTTAGGATGTATTATTGATTAATTGACAGTATCTTTAGTCTGTTCATATTATTAAGTGATATAAGTCAGGTACACATACAATGTATGGGGAGTGTGTGTGCATGAAATATACTCTCAGAAAATGTACTCATTTCAAAGAAACACTGATTTAGTCTGGCAAATAAGGAAACATTTTCATTTCTTCTAGAAATAACATATTCGTTTGCCAACATATGATCTATCCATATGACCTCTTAATATGCACACAAAATAATAAAGTGTATTTTTCATTCATGTAGTAAGCACTGTGAAGTTGTAAGCAATTTTTTTTTTTTTTTTTTTTTTTGAAATGGAGTCTCTGTCACCCAGGCTGGAGTGCAGTGGTGCCATCTCGGCTCACTGCAACCTCCGCCTCCTGAGTTCAAGTGATTCTCCTGCGTCACCCTCCCAAGTAGCCGGGACTATGGGTGTGCGCCAGCATGCCCGGCTAATTTTTTTGTATTTTTAATAGAGACGGGGTTTTGCCATGTTGTCCAGGCTGGTCTCAAACTCCTGACCTCAGGTGATCCCCCTGCCTCAGCCTCCCAAAGTGCTGGGATTCCAGGCATGAGCCACCACACCTGGTCAAGCATTTTTTGTTTACGTCAATGTTTCTCATTAAGTTACCCATGGCTTTCTATTTCAGGTTGTGTGTGTGCCAGAGATGGAAAAAGCCTAATGACAGAGAAGAGCAATTATATGGGGAAAGATAGGAGGGACTTGAGAAATCTTGGCAATTTACTAAAATGAAATGGCATTGTTTCCATATTTACCAAAAACAAACAAACCTAAGCACTCCTTTCATTTTGATCAGCTTTCAAGTATATTTTCTAAGTCCCAATCAAAATTTTTTTGATGTCACAAAATAATGGAAGTGACATGTATAGGCTTAGGTTCCTGCAGAAGCCAACCCCAAGATAAGAATACAAATGGTTTATTTAGGAAATTCAAGGTACATAAATAAAGGAGTAGGGAAGAGGGACAGGAAATGGAAGGACCTCTGATGAAACATGTATCATCAAGCCAGTTCCCACAGAGGGAAACCAGAGCTCAGTTCCTCATTGCTGTGCTCTGGAAGACAGTGTGGAAAAATCTCAGTTATCCCAACTGTGAGATGAGGAAGCTGGGGTGCTTTTCACCAATGCGCCCATCCGTCACCTACTTCTGGGGGTCATTAGCAATCCACCACTCCCAGTTTATTTATGCTCAGGCCAGACATGTAACTGTAGCCAGAAAATAGCCCTTGCCAAGACTCACAGGAATTAAAACCCTTCAGGCAAGGAGATACCGGTGTTTGTAATAATAAGCTTTGAGAGGTGGGTATTCAGAGGCTGTCTAGCTTCCCTTATATGTGAGTCAATGCTGTTTGCATGTGTATACACGCATTTTGAATGAATGCTTCTCTTTGTTTTGTGTATTTGGAAAATTTAAACAAAACTATTATTGTCTTTATATTGGTATTTAAACATCTTAATATATAACATCAAAGATTATATTAAAACTTATAAAGCAAATTAATTTGTCACAAAATCAGATGTGCAGTTACATGTTTACTTGAAGTTCTCTCTAGACTACATTTAAAATAGGAGCTTCCATTGGGGGAAATTTAAAGATATTTTTCCACAAGCTGTTTAATTATAATGTGCTTTAAAAACACTTTACAATATCATAAACCTTCAAAACAAAATGACTAATCATCTTCTGAGATCTTCAGAAAATGTTTCTTAAATGTCACTTTCAATTACCACTTCTAGAGTGAACTTGCAAAACAGTTGTTTCTCCACCAAGTGAAATATGGTTTCACCAAATATAAGATAACCTGTGGTCAATTTGAGCTTTGTCTTGATTTAGTAGAAAGAAAGCAAAGTAGCATTTATGAGTACTTTGAGAATTTTAACAAATTGTCCTAAATCATTTCAGCAACCAGGCCAAAAGGGAGACCTGGAATCTCAAGGTGAAAGGAAACTTTAAAAGTTCCGCTTACAGCCAGGTGCCATGGCTCACACTCTATAATCCCAGCACTTTGGGAAGCTGAGATGGGTGCATCACTTGAGGCCAAGAGTTCCAGACCAGCCTGGCCAACATGGTGAAACCCATCTGTATTAAAAATACAAAAATTTGCCAGGTGTTGTGCATGCCTGTAATCCCAGCCACTCAGGAGGCTGAGACGTTAGACTCACTTGCACCTAAGAGACAGAGGCTGCAGTGAGTGAGATCGTGCCACTGCACTCCAGCCTAGGCAACAGAACGAGACTCTGTCTCAAAAAAAAAAAAAAAAAAAAAAAAGTTTCACTTGTGGCTTGGTGTTGAAAACCTGCTGTCACATTTTTGCTATTTGTTCTTCTACCCAAAGCTCCAGGACCTCTCCTCACAGAAATCACCTCTTCTACCCACCCTAAGGGAACCCGTTCCATTTTTATTAGAGAGTTCTTTTTCATATGACCTCAAGATTTACTGATAGAATAGCAGTAAATCCACATTACCCCAGGTGTCTCTTTGCCCTTGCCTAGCCTTTGTGTTTATGCCATTCTTCTCAAGGAAATTGCCTTCCTTTATCAGCTTTCAAAGTCCATATTTAGGATCCCCTCTCCTGGAAACATTCTCTGGCTACCCAGCCCAGAGGATGTTTTCTTCTCTGCCTTCTCATTGTAAGATTCATGATCTGTATCATTCATTCATTCATTTGCCCAATATTTCTTCAGTGCTTCCTGCTTTCAGGCACTGTTCTAGCTACTGGGGACATAGGAGGATAGAAGCCAGGCAAATTTTGCACTCATGGAAGCTCTATTCTAATAGGTAAAAATCTATAGTTAAAAAAATAAAAATTTACATATGAGCCCTATGAAGCAAATACAGCTAGTGCTCGACTTACAACCACGATTGGTTCCAACAGACTGGTCGTAACACGATTTGGTCGTAAGTTGAGTAGGCTATATGTACAGTACTGTGAAATGATGTTATAAAAACCTTTAAGTCATATTTTATCATAATTTTCTTTCATTATTGTTGTATATCATAATTTTCTTTGTTCATTTTATGCCATTTGTATCATCTCTACACCATTTTGTTTCTTATTTTTACATTCGTCGGGTTTAAGTAAAACACTGTATTACCAGTACAACTGGTTTAATATTTGCAAAACATACAAAATTACAAAATACAGGTGCATACAAAATACAAAATCCAGGTGTAAAAAATACCATAGGAAACATTTTCCCAATTGCAAAACATATCAAAATATATAAACATGTACGAAACATTTTATTGGCCACTGGTTCTTGGCTGCGGATCATTGATGTCGTCATCTGAGGCAGCAGTTGGGGTTACCGGAGTTGTTTTTTTCATAAACATGGTGAGCTTTGTCTGAATTGTATGTTTCTTTTTTTCTTCATAAATTTCATGATACGGATGAAACACATCGTGCGCCATCCGTTCAATCCTTGCAAATCGTTCGATGTTTGGGTCCATTGCTTCAAAACGTGTAACAAGTTTATTCAGTAAAGATAAACTATCTGATAATCCCTTAGTGGTGAACTTTCTTTCTGGCTCCTCCTCTTCTTTCTCTGCTTCTCTTCTTTCTTCTTCCACCACTCTTTCTTCTTCCAGTTCGATTAGCTCTTCATTTGTAAGTTCTCCGGATTCTTTGTCTAGCAACTCTTCGACATCTTCCATTTCACACTCCAAAGAAAGGTCTTTAGCAAGTTTTACTATTTTTTCCCAAATTGTTTCAAGTTCATGTTCACTGTCAAATCCGTCAAAATCATTAACATAGCGCTTAACACAATTTTTCCAGATGCCATTCAGGCACTTTGTCGTCACAGCCTCCCAGGCGGTAGCGATATTCTTGATACACATCAAAATGTTGTAGTGTTTCCAGAAATCTCGCAATGTTAGTTCTGAGTCAGCATCTATAGCAGATATTGCTTGAGCGAAGGTGGTTCGGAGACAGTTGGCCATTAATGTAGCAATCGAACCTTGGTCCATAGACTGGATGAGTGGAGTCGTGTTTGGCGGAAGAAAAACAAATTTTACATCTGGATGGAGATCGCCTAGATGTGGTGGGTGTCCAGGCGCATTATCGAGAAGCAATAAAATCTTGAAAGGAATATCTTTCTCCAAACAATATTCTCGAACTTGAGGAATAAAGCAGTTCATAAACCAGTCTTCAAACAATCCTTGTGTCATCCATGCTTTACGTTGAGAACGAAAGTAGATGGGCAGTGTGTGCTTGTTAACATTCTTGAACTCACGCGGGTTGTCTGAGTGATAAATTAAGAATGGCTTCAGCTTAAACCCTGCGATGTTCCCGCCAAGCAGCAGAGTTAGCCTATCCTTAAATGCTTTAAATCCCGGCATGCTTTTGGCCTCTTTGTGAATATAAGTGCGTGCTGGCATCCATTTCCAAAATAATCCAGTTTCATCAACATTGAAAATCTGTTCTGCTAGATATCCCTCATCTGTAATTAATTCATCCAGACTATCAACAAAGTTATGTGCTCCTTTCTCATCCACACTCACTGCTTCAGTCACTTGAACACTATGCATTTGGAATCTTTTCTTGAATCTCTGGAACCAGCCAGTGCTTGCTACAAATTCTTGACTGTAATCTTCTCCAGCACGCTCCTTCAGAGTCTGAAATAGACTTCTCGCCTTCATCTGCACAGTAAAAAGACTTAATGGGGTCCATTTTTGAATTTGATCTTCCATCCAAATATATAGCAATTTCTTCATTTCATGGATGGGCCCACTTCCTTGCTTTGTTATAACTGTTGATCGCATGGGTGCAGAACCTTTCACAGCTTCACTAATTCTTTCTTTATCTTTCAAAATCGTGGACACAGTCGAGTGTGATAACTTCATATCACGTGTGATCACATTCACTTTCTTTCCTCCTTCGTACTGCTTAATTACCTTCATTTTCGTGTCGAGATCGATGGCCTTTCTTTCCTTCTTGGCAGGCTGAGGCGTAGACAAAGACAATTTCCTCTTGATAGACATCTTGGGAGGGGTTTGATGAAAAATATCCAAGACACAAAACACAAATTGCTGTACCGAGTCTGGGATAACAGTTGAAATGGTGCACGTGGAGATGGTAGTGCTGCCGGAAGCTGGTCCGCACTGTCGTATGCCCAGCTGGGCAACGTTTGTGCTGCCAGACATGGAGCAGTCATGGCTAGCAATTGTGGTCGTAAAGTCAAATGGTCATAAGTTGCATAGGTCGTAAGTCGATCAATACCTGTAAAGCCATAATGTGGTGATTTTCATGGGCAATATGTTTTTCAATACCCATCCCTCTTTTTATTATAAACTCCCTAAAGCAAGTATAACCTCATCTATTCATCAGTATTTATTTACCACAAGGACCCATAAGTATTGATTGATCTATCTTGATATGTGATACTATTCTAAATAGATAGTAGATTTAATCATTTGGAATTTATGTGAAGTTGGATTAAATTGTTAACACCATAATTACATTTAGTACTGCATGGAAGTGCACATTTTCTCAATTACAGAAGCCTAAATAAATGTCACAATGTTGATAGAGTCCTTTATAGGATGTTAACTCTGAAGCTGTCATGAAAATGCATGAACTAGTTTCACTTTTCAACTCAATCCTTTTGGAATCATGACAGATTTGCTGGTTCTGAATATTCCTCCAATCTCTGTTGATCCCTTCCATTTCAGTTCCATCAGACCCTTCAGAAAGTCACCTATTTACACCTAATTACACTGAGCTCTGTGTTAGTTTTTTAGGGATAAAAGGAAGTATCAGATCCCAGTTAATGTATGCACTGTTTATAGTGCGTAACAATGACACAGGATGCCCCAATTAAGGAGGGAAAGCCTCCATTTTTCAGCACAGAATTCTTCCCTTTTAACTATCATATGGCAGCTAACCTTGCTTAACCTAGCAAGTTTAACCTTGCTTTTTACACGTGTGTGTGTGTGTGTGTGTGTGTGTGTGTGTGTGTTACTAATTTATAACTGTACCAGCTCCTGAATTAATATTTGGCAACATCAACATTCCTTGTATAATAATAAACATGGTCCAAGAGAGTTGGACGTGACCTCTTCAAACATCAAGTTATAGCTGCAAAATAAGGAATAACTTGTAATTATTCCTTATTTGTAACAACTACCTTACAGGTTTGTTTTGAAGATTAGAAGAGAAAATATAGGTAAAGCACCCAGTGGATAGTAGGTATTGAATAAATGTTAGTTTCCTTCCGCCTTCTCTGGTTTATGTAACAAAATTACTCATTCTACTAGTCACTCAGACTTTGGTTAATCATTAGCTAAAGAGTAACAATGCAGGTTTTTTTTTTTTTTTTTTTTTTTTTAATAAATTGACTAGGATTGGTTTTATGCCTGGATGGAATAGGCACTTAGCATTTCATCACAGTTCTCCAATTCAAAAATTGCCTCCTGAAGGCCTGAAATATTTACTACAGGGAATTAATCCCACTGTGTTGTTAGTATTATTCATTTTAACTACTATTAACATATAAAATATTAAAATATAAAGTAAATATTACCCTATTGATGCATTAGCCACTCAACGTAAATTGAGTTTCTTGGAGATTAATAAAACAGTACATCAGTATGTCCTAAACAGTGGCTAAAAAGAAATCTGGTAAGCACCTCCATCGCAAACTTGTTTTGTTTGGCCAGGCAGTTTTTTTTTTTTTTAATTTTGAATTACCATCACAATTGAAAATGGAAAGACCTCACATGTAAGTTCACATTTCTCTGCACAAATGAGAAAAGTTGACCACGTTGGCTCTCTGAGTAGCAGCTGCCTGCTTTCAAGGTTTGTATTTGCAATATTCCCTACCTCTATGAGTCCTTATTATTCTGACATTGAGGACAAATAAGAGTTGCTGTCTATCATCATTCCAAAGCTGTTTTTATTTATTTATTTATTTCTTAAACTCTGCCTGTTTCACTCCCTAACACTGCCAGCCTGATTTCTGAGAAGGGGCTGAGATAGGAGGAGGAGGAAAGCAGAGAATGGAGAGCACTTGCTCTGAGAGCCACCATTTTAACAGATTATTAAAGACACGATATTCACATGGTGGTTGCTTACACTGTGATGAAAAGTACAAAAACAGAATGCATAGGGAAGGTAATCTGAAGATGATACCTTTTTCATAATGATCCTTGGTCTTACAACCACTAGTCAAGCCTGAGGGTAGATGTTCCTGTCTCATCTCCACCTGATGTTACAAACTAGCCAGACTAGCAGAGGTAATAGGCACCCTGGGCACCTGAAGAGCAACCTGAATACCCTCCAGGAAGAGTGGGAGGTAAGGGTGAGGACAAGTCTGTCAGAACAAAAACCTGTCAAGACCAGAAGAGAAAGTCACACTTTTGACTTTACAGATTTTGTTGGCCTGACACAAAGGCCTTGGTTAACACCAGATACAACTTCCATTGACTTCAAGTTTCCCTCATATTTTCCCTGGGTCACTATTCCAGAGTTGAGAAACTGGACTACATTTAGTTTTTTTAATAAAATAAAACTGAAGATTATTAGAAATCTTTATTAGTCAATAGTAAAACGTCATTTGGTTAGCTTTCTTAAATAATGACTTTGTGTAGATATCTGATTACCCCAATAAAAATCTTCAAATGGTTCAGAGACCCTTCCTCAAGCTTTTGTGCCACCTGGGAGGAAAAAAAGATAAACAAGGAGATATAATGTTAATTTTGTAGCCTTTGTTTAATGTTTATTTTTGGAATGGCTGTCATTTTCTATCAGTATCTGAAACTTCATGGATTTCTATTAGTCTTCACCAGTAATTATATTTGAAAGTATCTAGCAGAGACAATCCCTACAACAATCTCTTTTAAACTCTTAATGACTGTCACAAAATTATGTTTTTCATTTTCTCTAAGGGCATTCTATTACACTGTTCCTAGTTTTTAGCCTTCATAAAGGCACAAAGAAAATGTTTCCTCTACAGCCATAAATACTTTTAAAGCAGTATCATAGTAAAACAGCTGTGATAATTTTTTATTCATTCCAGAATCCCAGTGATTGAACAAAAGAGAGATACCGTTTTAACATTTATTGAGTCTGTGACTGTGTGCATTGTTCTTTCAAGTATTTTACCCACATTATTTAGTGTAATTCTCACAGCCACCCTGATTTCACTCATTTCATAGTTGAGGAAACTGAGCCATAGAGACGTAAAGCAATTTGGCTGGAGCAAGGGGGCAGGTTAGAACTTACACCTTGGCAGTCTGCCTCCAAGGTGTTCCTAACCACTGCTTTCTCTCTATAGCCCAGAGTGTCAGCCTTAGTGCTTCAACTTGAGCCTTCAGGACTTTTTATAGATGGAAAATGTAATGATGTTATGTCACCATTTGAGATGCAGAAAGACAGGGCCTCCATTTTGCACAGTTCTGAAAGCACAATTCGCACTATGGTTTGTATAAATGGTACTCCCTAGAATTGTGCAATGGACAGCTCACACAGACATGCAATAGCCCTGCAAAAATAATGCCTCACATAAAAGAGTTTTACTCTTCATTCCCTTAAATGATTCTTAGACTGGCACACACACACACACACACACACACACACACACAACAGCTTCTAAGTAGGTCTGTCCTCATACTATGATCAAAGATCAAAATTAAGTTTCCACAATTAATTTTACATAATACAAAGACGGTCAAGCATTTTCTCTGAGTAAATTAAACCTCCTATAGCCATTTCTTCTGCCTTCAGTCATGTCAAGCAACAGAGTGAAAAGACAAATGTTCTCAGAAATGATCTCCAAGGAGTTGGAGGCAGGCTGCTTATATGTTTAATTCACCAGAAGAGGTGAGCGTGGTCGTGGTGACCTTTTCACGCTATTGCAGAGCTAAGTATGAAGAGATGACTCACAATTCTCCAATGCAACACAGGTGACCTTGCAGCCAGATTTTCCCTTCCGTGGCACATGACCCAATGGAGTCAGGAGAGTAACTCAGACATTGAAATCTGACCTAATGGCCTACCTACCTGCCCATGCACTCCACCCACTTACAGAAGGGCAAGAACTCCTCTGTGTTACCTAGGCCTGATTATTATTATAGTTCCTATTTAGGTAAGAAAACAATGGAGACAAAATGCATTTGGTTATTTGGCCTCTGCTTGAATATCCTGTGCTTTTTGCTAAACAATACATTCCACATAATCTTAAAAAACAAAATCCTTTTCAAGGAAAAAAAATACCATATCCACTGAGCAATTGAGCAGAATGGGAATCAGAGTTTTAAACTCTGATATACCTGTTTTCTTTAGGGCTAAAATCTTCTTTTCATGGTTTTAGTTTCTCTAATTGAAATAAGAACCTAACCCTGTTCAAAACTACATCCCTGGGAATGAGCGAAAAGTGAAGGATCCTCCTACTGTGTTGGCTCATAGTAAGGACTCTCAACCTGGTGGGTATTCCCAAGGATGCTGGATGATTGCCAAGAAATCAAGACCAGTCATGGGTTAAATGAGTTTAATTGTAGCCACATAACTCTAAAAGCAAAATTATAAAGACTTCCCAGTTGATAGCTAAAATAATCTACATTATAGAAAGTGGGACCATTTTAATATGTTGGATATGATAAGTAGTTAGGCCTACAAAAGTATTAAAACATCTTTGCCTAAGGTACTACCCATTTGCAAGATTGTTACTTTAAAAATAGCTTATCCTCTAAATTTTTATTGCTTTTTATCACTCTAATTTAGTTATAATTTATAGTTACTATACGGTAACTCTTAAGAGAAAGGTTAACTATCTGCAGAGATGCCTGAGCGTCAGCCGGGAAGTAACTTAAATCCTGCAAGAATCTGACTCACTGAAGACTGTCAGCTGAAGGAAGGCTTAAATTTCATGGTCTTGGGTGGGAGAGCTTTTTCATATTCTTTCCCCAGATGGAATAACAATCTGCCCTGAAAACAGGGAGTATTTTGGCATGATCTCTTCTTGCTTATTTGCCTTCCACTTTCCATAAAGCAACTTCTGCCAAGCACCATACTTAAGACAACTTGCAAAAATATCAGACAAAGCACTGTCTTTAAGAACACAGGGAAAACACTAGGTCTGTTCTGAAAATCACTGTTGTATGTTGTTTGTATTTTTTTAGAGTTCACTGCATTCCTGGAATGAATAGACTGTGTTTCTCCCCAGGAGAGCACAGATTAATATAAAAGGTCAGGTTAAATAATGTCTAAGTTTGCTTTCCTATCCCTATGCAGAAGCTATCCATTCCAAAAAAAAAAAAAAAAAAAAACCATTTTTACTTTTTTTTAATTTTTAATTTTTGTGCATACATAGTAGGTGTATATATCTGTGGAGTATATACAAACATGAAATTCATAATAATCACATCATGGTAAATGGGTATGCATCACCTCAAGCATTTACCCTTTCTTTATGTTACAAATAATCCAATTTTACCCTATAACTGCTTAAAAAATACACAATAAATTCTTGTTGACTATAGTCACCCTGTTGTACTATCAAATATTAGCTCTTATTCTATCTAAATACATTTTTTTATATGCACGAAGTATCCCACCCTTCCCTCCAAGCTCTCCTTCCTAACCTCTGGAAACTGTCTTCTGTTCTCTATCTCTATAGTTTGTTTTAATTTTTAGCTCCCACAAAAAGTAGAACACGTGAAGTTTGTCTTTCTGTGAGTAACTTATTTCACTTAACATAATTATCTCCAGTTCCATCCATATTGTTGCAGATGACAGGATCTCATTCTTTTTTATGACTAAATAGTACTCCTTTACACATATGTACCACATTTTCTTACATTTTCTTTATCTATTCATCTGTTGATGGAAATTTAGATTGCTTCCAAATCCTGGCTGTTGTTAATAGTGCTGCAGTACACATGGGAGTGTAGATAACTCTTTGATACTCTGATTTTCTTTCTTTTGGTTATGTACTTAGCAGTGGGATTGCTAGATCATATGGTAGCTCTATTTTTAGACTTTTGAGGAGCCTTCAAACTGTTATACATAGTGGTCGAACTAATTTACATTCCCACCAAAAGTGTACCAGGTTTCCCTTTACATTCTCACCAGCATTGTTGTTGTTTGTCTTTTGGATAAAAAACATTTTAACTGGGGTGAGATAACATCTCATAGTAGTTTTAATTTGCATTTCTCTGATGATCAGTGAGGTTGAGCACCTTTTCATATACCTGTTCATCATTTGCATGTCTTCGAGAAATGTATATTCAGATGTTTTGCATATTTTTAAATCAGATTATTTAAAAACTTTTAAAATAATGTGCCTATTTTTAAATCAGATTATTAGTTTTTTCCTGTAGAGTTGTTTGAGCTCCTTACATATTCTGATTATTAATCACTTGTCAGATCGATAGTTTGCAAATATTTCCTCCCGTTCTGTGGGTCTCTTCACTTTGTTGATTGTTCTTTTGCTGTGCAGAACATTTGATGTGATCCCATTTGTCCCATTTGTCTGTGTTTGCTTTGGTTGCCTATGCTTGTAGGGCATTACTTAAGAAATTGTTACCCAGCTCAGTGTCCTAGAGACTTTCTTTAGTGTTTTCTTTTAGTAGTTTTGTAGCTCAGAGTCTTAGACTTAAGTCTTTAATCCATTTTGGTTTGATTTTTGTATATGGCAAAGGATAGGAGTCTAGTTCCTTTCTTTTGCAGATGGATATTCAGTTTTCCCAGCATCATTTATTAAGGAGACTGTCTTTTCCCAATGTAGATACTTGGTGCCTTTGTTGAAAATGAATTCACTATAGATGTATGGATTTATTTCTGGGTTCAAAGCTGGTATTCCAGTTTTGTTCTTTTTGCTCAGGATACTTTTGGCTATTTTAAGTCTTTTGAAATTTCATATAAATTTTAGGATTTTTTTTTCTATTTCTGTGAAGAATGTCATTGATATTTTGATAGTGATTGCATGGAATCTGTAGATTGCTTTGGGTAGTATGAATGTTTTAACAACATTGATTCTTTCAATTCGTGAACATGGAATATGTTTCCATTTTTTTGTGTTATCTTTAATTTCTTCATCAATGTTTTATAGTTGATAGATCATTGTGGAGATTATTGTAGAGTTTTTTGGTTTAGTTAATCCTGGATACTGAATTTTATTTGTGCCTATTGTAAATGGGATTACTTTCTTGATTTCTTTTTCATATTGTTCACTGTTGGCATGTAGAAATGCTGCTAATTTTCATATGTTAATTTTGTATCCTGCAACTTTACTGAATTTATTTATCAGTTTTAATAGTGTTTTAATGGCATCTTTAGATTTTTCTAAATTCAAGATCATATTTTCTGCAAATGAGGTAATTTGCCTTCTTCCTTTCAAATTTCTTTCTTTTGTCTGATTTATCTAGCAAGGACTTGCCATTTTATTAATATGTTGAATACCAGTGGTGAAAGTGGGCATCCTTATCTTATCCTACATCTTGGAAGAAAAGCCTTCAGTTGTACTCCATTCAGTATGATACCAGCTGTGACTGTGTTATATATGACTTTTATTGTGTTGCGGTATTTCCTTTTATTACCAATACTTTTAGGATTTTTATCATTAAGAGATGTTGAATTTTATCAAATGCCTATTCAGCATCAGTTGAAATTGTCATATGATTTTTCTCCTTCCTTCCTGTCTTCCTTTTAGTAAGGGTGATTTTTCTCTAGCGGTATG
The DNA here is from genome assembly GCF_001604975.1 of Cebus imitator. Lineage (NCBI taxonomy): Eukaryota > Metazoa > Chordata > Mammalia > Primates > Cebidae > Cebus > Cebus imitator. Next base: position 498,849 of record NW_016107570.1, on the reverse strand, counting down.
TTTTAACTTTTTGCTTTTTATTTTTTGAGTACCTGTTGTATGTTTTTTGATTTAGATTACCAGGAGTCTTGTTTTTATAACTCATATAACTTTAAACTGATCACAACTTAACACTGATTACATAAAACTAACAAGCAAAGGGAAAACTAATAAAAACGCTACATGCTAACTTGTCCCCCCACCTTTAAAACTTTCTGTTGTCTTTATATCTTATTGTACTGTCTATATCTCAAAAAATAGTTGTAGTTATTATTTTTGATAAGTTTATCTTTTACTCTTTCTATCTAAGATATGAGTTGTTTACATCCTACAATAACAGTTGTTTTTCTGTGTATTTTCTAACACCAATGAGCTTTGTTCCTTCAGATGATTTCTTCTTGCTCATTGATATGCTTTTCTTTCAGACTGAAGAGACTTCTTTAGCATTTCTTGTCAGATAGGTCTGCTGTTGATGAAATCTCTCACCTTTTGGTTTTTGGGGGAAAGTCTTGATTTCTCCACATTTGGAGAATATTTTAACATGATATACTAGTCTGCAATAAAAGCTTTTTCCCTTTAGCACTGTAAATATGTCTCCTGGCCTATAAGGTTTTGACTGAGAAGTCTGCTGCCAGACATACTGGAACTCCAGTGTATATTATTTTTTTCTTTTTAATTGCTGCTTTTTGAGTTCTTTCTTTGTCTTTGACCTTTGTGAATTGGGGTGTTAAATGCCTTGAGGTAGTCTTCTTTGGGTTATATCTATCTGCTCGGTGTTCTATAACCTTCTTATAATTGAATATTGTTATCTTTCTCTAGCTTTGGGAAGGTCTCTGTTATTTTCCCTTTGAATAGACTTTCTACCCCCATCTCTCTCTCTAACTTTTCCTTAAGGTCAATAACTCTTAGATTTGCCCTTTTGAGACTATTTTCTAAGTCTTGTAGGAGTACCTCATTCTTATTATTTTTCTTTTGTCTTCTCTGTGTAATTTAAGGTAAGCTGTCTTCAAACTCACAGTTCTTTCTTCTGCTTCGTCAATTGTGCTGTTAAAAGACTCGGATACATTCTTCAGTATGTCAGTTGCATTTTTTAATTCCAGAATTTCTGCTTGATTCTTTTAAATTATTTTAATCTCTTCGTTAAATTTATTTGATAGGATTCTGAATTCCTTCTGTGTGTTATTTTGAATTCCATTGAGTTTCCTCAAAACAGCTGTTTTGAATTCTCTGTCTAAAAGGTCACATATCTCTGTCTCTCCAGGATTGGTCGCTGTTGCCTTATTTAGTTTGTTTGGTGATGGTATGTTTTCCTGGATAGGCTTTATGCTTATGGATGTTCGTTGTTGTCCGGGCATTGAAGAGTTGGTATTTATTGTAGTCTTGCAGTCCGGGTTTGTACCTGTCCTTCTTGGAAAGGCTTTCCAAATGTTTGAAAAAACTTGGGTGTTGTGGTCTAAGTTTTTGGTCACTGCAGGAATGTCTGCATTAGGGAGCACTCTAAGCCCAGTAACACTGTGGCTCTTGCAGAGATACCACCTTAGTAGTGTTGGATAATATCCAGAATAATTCTCTGGATTACCAGGCAGAGACCCTTTTTCTCTTCTCTTACATTCTCCCAAACAAACAGATTGTGTGTGTGTGTGTGTGTGTGTGTGTGTGTGTGTGTGTGTGTGTGTGTCTGTCTTTCTCTCTTGAGCTTCCTGGAGCTAGGGGAGGGTTAACACAATACCCCTGTGGCCACCACCACTGGGACTGCATAGAGTCACACCTGAAGCCAGCACAGCACTAGTCTTGCCCCAATGCCTACAGTAACCACAGCTTGGCTTCCTGCCTATGTTTGCTCAAGGCACTAGGGCTCTATAATTAGCAGGTGGTAGAGCCATCTAGGCTTGTGTTCTTCCCTTCAGGGCAACTAGTTCCTCCTAGTCCTTGGAAGGTCTAGAAATGACATCCAGGAGCCAAGGCCTAGAATCAGAAATCTTAGGAATCTACCAATACTCTATTCTACTGTGGGTGAGCTGGCACCCAGGGCACAAGACAAAATCCTTCCCATTCTTTCTTTTCCTGTCCACAAGCAGAGGACTTTTTCCCTGTGGCCACCACTGCCCCAGGCCTGTGACAAATACGGGCTGGCTACTGCTGATGTTCCTTCAAGGCCTAGGGGCTCTTCAGTCAGCTTGTGGTGAATGCTGCCAGGCCTAGGAGTCTCCCTTCGGGGCAGTGGGCCCACCTCTAAGTCAAGGAAGGTCCAGAAATCCCATCTAAGAGCCAAGACCTGGAATCAGGAACCCCAAGAGCTCCTTTGGTGCTTCACCCCACTGTGGCTAAGCTGGTACCTAAGCTGCTTTTTTGTTCTTATAAAGATGCTTTTATGTGTGGAGAGTTGTTTAATTTGTTGTTCCTTTGGGAGGACAATTGGTGCAGGCTGCTATTCAGCCATCTGGCTCCACCTCCCTCTCCGTCCAAAAAGAAAATTTGAATTGCAAATATGATACATCCAAAGAAAGTGTTCTTGAAATAAAAAATAATTGGTCTTAATTCCAAGGAAAGAACCAACATAGTAAAGTAAAAATGCATTTTTTTTCCAAAAGTTACTTGTTTGGTCACATATTATACTTTATTTAAATGAAATATCCAGAATAGGTAAGTACATAGAGATACAAAACAAGCTAGTAGTTGCCAGGGAATGGAAATGTACAGAATGGGGCATGATTGCTTAATGGTACTGTTTTCAAAAGTTACTTTTGAGTACATTTGCAATCTGGTATCTAAATAATTGAAATATTTGAAAATCATGATTCCTAGAATAAAAACAGTGATTAACGTTTAATGATTTCAATGTTATGTGCATAAAAAAATTATGACCAGAGTAATAAATGTACCCATTCTACCATTCTTATCAAATAGTTGCTTAAATAAGTTTAAAAATTTTTCCTACTGACATGTTACTTAAAATGCTATTTATTTAATTCTCAAGGTTGTGCTTTCCCCAGATTATGCTTGATTTTGGTAATCTGAGTTTATGTCCCAAAGTAATACCTTGGGCATGGTACTTAACTTCCTGTAGACCTCAGTTTTCTTGACTGTGTGGTAGAAGAAATAACAGTATGTAGCTTGTGAGTTTGTTTTAAATGTTAAATGGGAGAACATGTAGAACACCTTCCCAGTGCTTGGCACATGGTCAGCCATCAATAAATGGGAGCTCATCCTGTCATCTTCAGATTTCCTCTTCTGGAGCCAGCAGACTTGAATTCTGACCTGGTTCATCCACCCAACTTGCAGGGGAAGCACTCAGTGCCCTTTGGTCGTCTCATCCAGTATGTGGATATACAGTCTTCATGTGGTTGATACAAATATGAATGTGCTAATGCATCTTTACCAAAAAGAGAGGTAAAAGAAAAGAAGGATAATCCTACCAGACGCATATGGCAAAGATCTGAAAGTGATCGAGAATGAGGGATTGCAGATTGGGCAACACTTAATAGTGGCTCTAGAATATGTTCTTAGAGACTGTCCAGGATGTAGCCTTTTCATCCAGAAAAACAGCCATCTCATTCATAGGCTGATTGGTAACTGATTGACAGATTTTATAAGATGGCACAAACATCCTCCCCATTGTCCTGCCAAAATGTGGGGAAACTCTTCCTGGAAAAGTTATTTCTTTGAATTGAGCTTCCAAAAGGTCCCTGTTAGAATTCAAATACTTTACCTGGGTTGAATATCACATTGCATAATAGTTTCTCCAGATTAAGGCCATTTTTCCTAAATATTTAGAAAATAATTTTTCACTTCTTATCAATGATGCTAGAGTTGGCTGCCTAAGACTTCTTCCAGTGTGTTTCTTTATCCCAACCAGTTCCTTTTTCTTTGGGAGAATGTTCTTTATTGTAACACTATTGTAGGAACTTTTATTTGTGATAAAGAAGGTATCTAAAGTAACTTTTAGGGATAGAGGCTTACGAAAAACAAGGCAGAAGCAAGACCAATTTTTAAATCTAATTCCAGCCATGAAGGAAATGCCACAAAAGGGCACAGGAAGAAAATTTGTAAAGGGCTTATCTACCACTGTTGACCAAAGATTTATTCTGTTGTTAAGCAAACACCTTGTGAGCCAGATATTGTGCTAGGTACTCTGAATACAAAGATGAAGAAGCCCCATTCCCTGTTTTCAAAGAAACTCACAGCATTATGGAAGACCAGGTTTCTATTTGGGCCTCCATAATGCCTTGTGCTCTACCAAGAAGGGTAAAACAATCCTTTCCTGTAGGAGTTTCTAGTTAGTGGCATATAGTTAGACAAATGAAGAGAGGATGACCATATGGTGCTGATAAATTCAAAGGAATTAGGCTGGGCATTTAGAGGTTTGCATGGCCAGATACTTAATTCAGATTTCAAAGCAGCAGGATGGGAGGCATAGTCCTGATTTAACTCTTGATCAAAAAGAGAGGTAAAAGAAAAGAAAGATAATCCTGCCAGGGGTGTGTATGCAAAGATCTGAAAGTGATCAAGAGCAGGGGATTACGGATTGGACAGCATGCTTTCTCATTTAATCCAAGAGGAAGCCTGGGAGGATACTAGGTGTGTATATTGTCCTCATTTTGTAGAAGCTATTGAATCTTAAAGAGATCATGTGTTTTCAAAGCTCACACAGCCCAAATCGTGGCTGAACACTGGCTGTGGGACTTGAATGCCCCTGTGATGTCCACTGTGTGTTGTCATACACTGCAGATGTGTTATACATAAGTAAAATAATAATAATAAACAAAATTAACCCAAGATATTCCCAGATTGAATCAAGCCAAGGAGACTAAACTTAGTTTGTCTTGCAGTTAGTTGCCCTTTACTGCTACTTATGCTAGATTTTAAAGGCAGAGTAGGAAGTACACTTAGCAGGGAAGTGGGAGAAAGGTGAAAGTTTCCCCAGGCAGAGGGAACAAAGTGAGCAGATTTGGGGTGAGATGTGTGAGACTGTGTAGCTCCTAATATAGGGTGGGAAAGATTAGTTATTAAGGGCAAAGCTGGATAGTAGATTGAATCCAAATGGTAGAAGTTTTTATTTAACACACACAAAAAAAAAACCACTGGAATTGATCCTGTAAGGAATGTGAAGCTATGGATGGTTTTTCATCAGAGGACTTGACATTTTAAGGTTTGTGTCTTTGAAAGATAATCCAAAGATAAGAGAATAAAAGCTTAGATGTGTAAAATGGGAGTCAGGAAAACTACACAAGCTATTGTGTAAAGAGAGTCGAGGGGCCAGGATCCAAAGAAAGACAAAAACATAAAACAATTATTTTAAATCATACATTAGTACTAGTACAGTAACATCATTTTTAAGTTTTAAAGCTGTTTTTCTCCATAGCTCCTTGATTACTCTTTTAAAACTTTTTTTTTTTTTTTTTTTTNTGGAGCGATCTCAGCTCACTGCAACCTCTGCCTCCTGGGTTCAAAAGATTCTCCTGCCTCAGACTCCTGAGTAGCTGGGACTATAGGCATACACCACCAGGCCCAGCTAACCTTTGTATTTTTTTTTTTTTTTTAGTAGAGATGAGGTTTCGCCATGTTAGACAGGATAGTCTTGATCCTTTGACCTCATGATCCACCTGCCTTGGCCTCCCAAAGTGCTGAGATTACAGGCGTGAGCCACCACGCCCAGCCTTAAAACTTATTTTTAATAGCAGATATTATTTATTGGTTCCTTACCATATTCCAGATATTTGCTAAGGTTTTACATGTCTTTTTTAGTCCTCAGAAAATTCTCTTTTATCTCCATTTTATACCTGACGAAACTGAGGCCAGGGAAGGTTAAATAATTTGTTCACAATCAAACAACTAGTGATTGGTGGAATCTGAATTTGCAACCAGGCAGTCTGACTCCAAAGGCCACTTCTTAACTTGATCCTATTTACCCTTCCTGAATAGCAGCATTTTCTCAGAGCAGATCTTTTATATTAGAGAAAACTTATTTGTAATCTGTTATCAAAGAGAAATTGGCTGAGTTGCCTGGACTATTTTGCCATTTTTAATATGTGCAAGAAAAATGTTATCAAATAAGTGTAAATTAAATGGTCCTGACAAGAGTTTACTTTCTAATAAATCAATTTTCTTTATTGTCCATTGCATCAGAAGCTATTATTAAATCAAATCTGGCATGCATTTATTTTTGAGAGGTTGCTTTCAAACCCTATTTTATTTATTATCTTTTTTTTTTTTTTTTTTGAGATGAGATTTCACTTTCGTCGCCTAGGCTGGAGTGCAATGATGCGATCTCGGCCCATTGCAACCTTTGCTTCCTGGATTCAAGCAATTCTCCTGCCTCAGCCTCCTGGGTAGTTGAGATTACAGGAGCCTGCCACAACAACCAGCTAATTTTTATACTTTTTTAGTAGAGATGGGGTTTCACCATGTTGGCCAGGCTGGTCTTGAACTCCTGACCTCAAGTGATCCACCTGCTTCAGCCTCTCAAAGTGCTGGGATTACAGGCCTGAGCCACCGTGCCTGGCCCCAGATTTCCAGCTTTAAAATTGTGCAGAAACAATCTTCCAATGCCATTTTTTTCTTTTTTTGAAAAAATCACTCAAACCAATAATTAGAACAAAAACTGGAAAGGTACAGTCCATCTTTGAGGAAACTGGGAGATGTCTGTAACTCTAAGCCGTGATGCATAAAGAGAGAAGTAGATGGAGAAAAGTTCAATGACTTAACCAAATAAGAGAACAATACTAAAGTGAAGCAAACTGAGCTGCCCCCATCCCCCAGAACATACTTTGTAAGATGGAAGAGTTCTAAAAATAGCAGTTGTATGAACATGTATATTATGTACACTTAACCAGAAGCCCTCACCCTTTCTCAGTGTAGTCAACATACCTTGCATCCCTCTCTGACAGAGACTCTGGGATACTAGGCAGAGAATAGAGGAGGGATAGCTGTACATTTAATTCTACCTAGGACAATTAAATGAATGTCTGCAATGTGTCAGTAAGACCATCAGCAACCTTCTCCTACCCATACCAGAATACTTATCAAGCATATTTATATCCTTCTTTAGAAAAATAGAGATACCCCAGAGGAAAAAAGATTCTACATATAGTAACATTTGGAAGAGGTCAAGAAAATGCCCATTGGGCACTTGATGATGCTGCAGTAAAACTCCCAGTGCACAAGCTTCACCCACGCATGTAGAGCTTCCTGTCACCTTTCTAGGGTCTCATTCTTGTGTATGAATTGGGATCAGGGACCAATGCAGGAGTCTGAGGATACTACACTTATCGATGTTTAATCACATTATTTATGTGTATTTCTTTAATAATATTTAAATATTTAATTTTAAATAAGGTTATATTTGCAGAGATGCATTTAAGTTTAAAATGAAGAAGAACAAGACAAGTGAAAGGGGGACAAGAGGAGAGGCAGAATACAAAGGAAGTAAAGCAGCACTTAGAAAATTTTATAGATAATTTTTCTTCTGAAATTCAGTATTGAATTAGTGCAAAATTCTGAAAGTCAATTACAAAATTCATTTTATATCATCATTACTGATTCCATGCAGAAAACTAGTATTCTGTACCTTTTAATAGCCAGTGTAATTTGTTGACAAATACTGAAATTTATACATTACCAGAGGTCCCACGTATTGTTACCTTTTAAAATGATCATCTGTTAACCAGTATTACCTAATAAGGCAATCAAAATGTCATCTGTTGCTTAGGTAACAGCAAACTACCATGACTCATGTTGTGAGATGGTCAAAGACCTTATCACACTTTATGGGTAACAAACTCATGATGTGGTCATTTATGCCTGATCACAGTGTTTATGATACCTAAAAGTTCATGCCTTAAAATTAGAGACAAGGACAGTGAAGTTAGATTGTTTAATCTTGTATATCTTAATGTTCTAAAATTTTCTGGCTGTTAAATATGTTTATCATTATACTAGTAATATACGTGCACCATTTTTATTATATTCATTTATTGCCACTGCCCAACTAAAGAGGATGGATGAATTTTAAAAACTTCCAAAAACTTGGTAGCATTTTTTAATCTTTCTGTCTTCCTCTTTTCTTTTTCTCTGTCTTACACACACACACACACACACACACACACACACACACACACATGCACGCACACATGCACACACATACACACAGGCACACACGCACATCATGAAGAGCAAGCTTTGGAATGAAATATACCTGGGTCCAAAAATTTTGAACAAATTACTGGCTTTCTTTATGTATAAAATTATTATTATCACATCTACTTTGGAGGTATGTTGTGATATGTAAGTAAGATAGTGTACTTAGCACTTAGGTAATTAATAATTACCTAAGTAATTACCTAGGTAATTAATAGTAGTGATTATTATTATCCTAACCTGACAGTTTATGAAAGAGGTAGGAAATCTGAAGGTAGGAAAGCCTTCAAAATGTAATACTCTGGACTTCTCCTTTGGAAATGCAGGAATGTAGCTCCAAGCAAGGTTCATGCTAGTAGGAAAGTCCTTGAATCAAATTGTATCCTAGTAAACTGTAATAAGATAAAAGAAATCTCTAGAAATTGCCTCAAAATTCCCTTCTAAAGAAGAAAGTACCACGATATTTTCTCAATAATGAGGAACTGTTACAGGAGTTCAAAGTGATTTGTTCTCATTAATGTTAGAACACAATATAGAATAGCAGGAAACTGTAAAAACTGCAGTCCCGTGGTCTTTTTTTCTAAATAGTTTGACATATCTGGTGTACTGAATTTAAGCATATTTGAAAGGCCTGAATATTTTAGTTGTTATATAATATGCTTCTAAGAAATATACTTGTGAGAGATTGGAAAGTATAGAGTATCTATTGTAATAGGAATTTAGAGGACAGAAGATTTCATAGTAGGCAGGATATTTCAAAGTAGTAATACTTGAGAAAACCTGGGCTTTATAGTAAAATTACTCCCTAAGGTCTCATTCAATTGGTTTCAGTTAATGTTTAATTCATGGATCAGTGTCATAAGTATCGTAAGTCATGCTCACCATTGAATGATAAGAGAAAGGGAAATCACATTTTAGGGTGCACACAATCTACCGGTATGCCACTGACACGTTCTAAGTGTTGCCCAAGTTGTATCGGGGCACCACTAGTGGTGTGAGACAGACTTTAGGCATTATTTTGGACTCTTTTTTTTCTATTAATATTACTTGTATTTTGGGGGAAAATTATATCAGTATATTGAATCTATTTACAGACTAAATATAAAATTACCTCTTAAATTTAGATTTTTTTTAAAAAAAGTAGGTCAATGAAGAAAAATATGAATTCATGGTATAAATGGAATGCTAATATGGAAAAAATTATGGGGGTGGTGTATGACTGAAATTTCAGTAGCATAGTCATTTGATTCAACAAAACCTCTACAGATGGATGACCCAATGGACATATACGTCTATGGTACAGTCTATTGAAATGTGGTAACAACCAGAAAGTAAAAAATCCATACATTATACAATTCAGTACAACAGGGAAATACTGAGAAATACTCACAGCTTCTGGATCAAAAGCATGGGCCATGTGGTTCCTAAATGCAGTCTCCCCATATTCAGGCCTCTTCATCAGCCTGCATGCCATCATATGCTTGTGTGCTAACAGGAATTTGGAGGGAAGTGCCATACCTTTTCCATTTTGGGAAGCTTTTCAGAGGGTAAACTACAGGATTCTTAAATCACAAAAGATTCCTTCGGAGATGTTCATGTTGCCTTACAGTGGAGAAAACGCTGTAATATTGAATAACCTACTAATTGGTTTTATTTATTCTGTCACTACCCTAAACATTAGGAGAAGCAAAATTTAAATCTAAATCTCAATGCCCTTCAACATAGTGCATCTTTCTTTCTCTATAATGGCAACCTTGATGTACCAATCCAAAGGCTTTGAGTATTCTGGTTAGTTCCATACATTATCAGATTCCCCATTTAACTTTGTTTTTGCAGGGGCAGAGGGACAACTTATTAGTCGTTATGGGACTACATATGCAGTATGTAGTGGATGCCCAATAAATGTGTTGGGTTTTCAGAGAAATATTCTTGGAAGATATAGAATGTTGGTCAAGTAAGCAAGGAAGAGCACATGAAGCTGCGCTAACCTCTCATGTATGTGTGTGACAGAGAAGAGAGTGGCATCAGGCTAAATAATCTCACTGGGACACAGAACTGGGGGACAGTAGAACACAGGCTGATTATTTCTGGAGAGTTGAAAACTCAACGTTCAGACATTACATTCTCTGATCATTGTCATTTTCTTTCTGAAATGGCAGAAGCTATTTGGTAGACCTTACGTGGAGAGAACAGTGTTTCAAATAAATAGTAGTTGCTTAATTTTACTTGGTTTGTTTTTGTTCTTGCTTTTCCCACATTAAAATTCCAATGAGAAAAAAAATTAAACCTCTTCGTCTAAGTCCCCTCTCCCCTAAAAATGATTAGTCTCACAAACCTTTTAAGTTTCTAAAAAATATGTGATTAGTTAACTTACTTTAAAATGCCAGCAATAAACTAGACATGGAACAGTGCTAAGAAAGTGTGAATGTCCTCCAGCAGTCATAAGAAAACTGAAAAGCTTAAGGGAATAACTATGTGGAAAGCAATTTATTGGCATTTACCATAAGAGGCCTCAGAGTCACTGAAAGAAGACTAAGTCACACATGCACCTTGAAGTGTGACCAGAGGAGCAGATGAAGGGTTTGTTGTAAGAAGCAGCCACAGCCTCTGGCGGATGCCTTCCTACATTAATTTTCCAAGTTGTTTGGGTGGGTCACAACTGCACTCCAACATCCGGTCTACAAATGCTAAATAAATACCAAGTTCACGTCAGACTAGAGAACCAACGTACTAACTAATGTCATTTAAGCGATTAGAATGCTTACATTATTTTCACTTGGTAATTCACATCCAAAATAATTGAAGTATATATACTCTGTGCAGATGTTCAGAGAGATAGTCAGGGTGGTCAACCATTCCTTCTGTTAGGAGCAACTGGAATCAGCTTAGATTATATCCACTGTAACAGAAAAGATTTTGTTTTCTATTTAGGAAGTGGAACAGGTTTTGGCCTTCAGAATAATAAGAGATACTGACAAGATATAAAGCTTCATTCCTTACTGAAGAGCTGTTAAGGATTAGCAAACCCAGAGTCTTTGTGTGTGGAGATGAATGAAATTTGCATGTTATTATTTTAAAAAATAAAGTTTAGAAAACATTGTGCAAGGGAACAGCCTTAATACGTGCAGCCACTTGTCCAGGAATAATACATTAGATTTTTCAGTTTAAAATTCCAGCACATCCTGATCCAAGGGTGCTTGTTACACTCTGCTGAATTTTTAAGAGGTAATTTACATCCCTACAACCAACTCCAAAGCGTGACATTTCATTACATCCGCTCAAAATGAACAGCTGCTAAGTCAAGTTCTGTCAACTTTGCTTCTAAAGAGAAATTTTAGTTTTAGTGCTTTGTGAGGTACTTTTTTTTAATGACTTTTATAAAATTCATTTGTTTATTATGGTAAATAACTTAATGACAACGGGTGTGTTCCTTATAAAGGTGCTCATGGAATGTTACTCAGAATAACACAGACACCTCATTTCCTAGAGAAGGAAATGGTTTTATAAGTTTTGTGAGGTCTCTTGTCTGCTTGGCGGGTTTACAGTGCTGGTCTCTGGAGCTGATCCGCCCCTTTGCTTTGTAAGTCTCAGCAATTGACGAGGCTGGGCTGGGCGCTGGGTTTTTTTTTTTTTTTTTTTTTTTTTTTTTTTTTTTTTTTTTTTTTTTTTTTTTTTTTTTTTTTTTTTTTTTTTTTTTTTTCCTTTCTCACTGCCCTGCGGTGTTTTGAACTGCCGTCTTACAGACGTCATACAGTCCTTGAGGAATAGTTTCTGCCTGGTGAGATTGAATGATAGTTCTCATTCACAAAGCCCTGGATTCTAAGCAGGGACAACACAGAAATTACTTTTGCAGGTAAATCAGCCCACCCAACCGAAATGTAGAGAGCTTTGTTCCTTGGCTGACTTCTGTGCTCCATGGAGAAGAGTGTTTTCCTGTGCTTGCCCTGAAGTGGAACTTCCTTGACAGCTCTCCTGTGTTACCGTGCCTCCCGGTCATTTTCTTTTCTTTTCTCTACCTGCGCACTTTCAGTGTTAGAAACCTTTAAATCAGTTATTATGGAATTGCAAAAAAGAGATCAAGTGACTCTTTCACTATGCTGGTTTCCCTTGTGACCCAGATGAAGAATCAATTCAGAATTCAGTGCCTCCCTTGGCATTGCAAGACAGAACAGAAACTGCCACTTCCTAACAGCCTAGTCCTGGAGTAAATTCAGTATGAAGGAAGAAAGTGCTCCTGCGTGTTAGAACCTTGCCCATGAGCTGGACCGAGGACAGGAGGTGGACTCCAGGAAAATTGGATTTCTTCAAGCAGCCTCCCCTTGGAAATGGAATATATTTAAAATCTTCTTTGCAGACAGTTGAAATGTATGAATCAGAATAATTGAAGACTTATTTTCCTTTTTATTTTTTTTTTTCAAAATGAGCATTATTATGAAGCCAAGATCCCGATCTACAAGTTCCCTAAGGACTGCAGAGGCAGTTTGGTAACGTGCTTTTCTCTCATGCTTCTCCCCTTTTCCCTTTTAAGATTGACATACTTCTTGAATATTTAGTAATTAGTGCGATGTTGAGGCTTTGTGAAAGAAGGCAGTGCGGGCGACTCTTTTATTCTTTATTTTGATCCCAAACTCATGCACTTTAACCAAACTGGTGCTGACACTTTTTTTTTTTTTTAACACCGGGTGGACTGTAACAATGTATCTGATGATAATTTTTAAAGGACGAAAGAAACTTGCAAATTATGTTGGGAGTTTTGAAAATGAAAACTTGTCATTTTTCAGTGACTGAATCACTTGCTTGTTTCCTTATCTTCTTTGCTTGCTGCAAGTAAGCTGGTGGTTGACCGGCTTTGCCCTTTCCTTTAGAAGCCATACCCTCATTTTTAGCGCAGATGTGTTAGAAATTAATAATGTTATTTATATTTAAACAAACTTGAATTTAACTATATGACTAAATGTTTATCAAGTTGCTTATCAATCATGTTTTGTTTTATTAGAAATGATCCTTAGTAATTATAGTTTTGTTAATTTTAATGGTTTTACCCTGATGAAAAATATGTCAGTTTCCATTTATTCTAATGTTTATTCCATTATTTCCCCAATGCTGATTTGATATGCTCATACACATAGCATGACCCTTAAGGAGTATTTTCGCAACAAAGTAAGTTTTGTTTCTGGAATAGGTATTTATAGAATACTTTTATGGCTATTTTAAGGGTTAGTCTTATTTTGTTTTTCTTAGTGATTGATTATAAATAACTAAGCTCACCTCTTTGAAATGGAAATAATCATACTTCAGATTGGAGAAATAAGAGCAATGATTGAAGTGAGATGGTTGAGATAGGAAGAAAACAGGCAAGCAAAATATGCATTATCATGTGAGCAGGCAAACACACATGTAAATACTCAAATTATTTGCATCAGGAATTTAGCCTATGTTTTTGTGTCTGGGTTAGCTTTTGCTGTTATTGTAGTGTTTTACAGTCAACAAGAAGCAAGAATTGCCCCATCCGCAGTATTTCTGTGAGTTTTAATAAATTATAGATGAAGATTTTATCTCTTACGTTACTTGCCAGTTCTTATAACATGTGCAATAAATTATTCCTTGAGTTTATTTAAAGCAGAGTTTGCATCTGCAAATAAATTTGGAGGGTCGTTTTTTTCCCCTCAAACAATAAATACTAGAAAATCCTTAAAATCCTTTTATGAATTACCATAGCTAATATAAGTCACCAACATGAGTAATCAGAATTTATAACATATGTGAATTTTACTCATTTATAATTTATACCCTTCCTATGTGTAAAGATGATATAATACTTAACAAATAGTGTTTAACCAAACTATTTCTTTTTTTACCTAAACTGCCAGGAGACTTATTTTCAAAGTCAGGGTTCAATTGGAAATAATTTGTTCATTTCAGGGGATGAGTAACATTGACACCCTTTACCCCTCTGGATTTTCATAGTCTATTTTTATCCATAATTATTCTATTTTATTGTTTTAAATTGTATGAGATATTTTTGTAAGTTGGACCACAATTCAAAATGCATTTTTAAACATATTGATTTGTGAATATGTATATTGTTCCATTTAACTTTAAATATTCTGCATAGAGTTGGGGACAGAATGATTTTTGTGTAAGAAATCTCTTTATATGAATGATTCTTGGGTTTGACTGCACACTTTAGAAATTTCTCCAGTTATTAATCTTACATCTGACTTAATAATGTAACTGCTTGGGTGTATCACTGCAGCTTCCAAATAATTTGGTGGTCTGAGAGTATAATCAGCTGTGATTACAGTTTACCATTTTATTATCCTTTTATCAGTCCAATATTATACATGCCTATTATATTTAATTATATATGTAAAATATAGATTATAGATTTAGTATATAGAGAAAATACATGTTTGTGTGTATGTATACATATACACATACACAAACACACATTTACTTGAGTATTAAAAAATATGAAAGGGCCTCTCTTCCTGGGCCTCTGTACATAAAGGCCACAGGCCTCAAATTGCTCAGGGGACGGTGTTATCTTACCAGTGTTCCTGTCCACATTTCCCAACCATCACCCTACCCTCATTCCTTTTCAATTGACTTACCATGAGAGAGACCTACTACTTTGCCGTTTATCTCTTTTTCAGATGTTAATTTGTTTTCAGGTTGATCTTCAAAATACTTTGTTCCTGGGACCCATCTTTCTGGCTTTACCATCTTCACTCTGATTACATAAATCTATTTTGTGTTCTGTTGGTCTATTTTCTCCAAATCTGTCTACTGTCTTCTGGGATTCCCCAAAGCCAAACACTACCTTTGGAAGTTTGTTGTATTGTGCAAGAATCCAGTGCTTTGGATTACTTCTTCACCTTTTTCTATTTGTTTCTCTCCAAGTATCATAAAAAGCAGTCCATTCTAACTTATTCTTACAGCCTTAATTAAATTGCTATGAGATACTCACATTTTAAATGGGATTTATTGGCAAACTTGTATTTTATGCCCTTCCTCTTATTAAAGGTCAGCCTTATTATAATTAAAATTTTATGAATTTCAAGACAAAATAAAAATAACCTTAAAATTAATCCATTTGTCTCTTTGTTATATAGACATGTTAATAACATAGACAAATTAGTCTATTTTTCTCTTTGTAACGTGACACAAATTTAGAGTTTATATAATAAAGGCATATACTAGGTTGCTTTTATTTAATGAGCAGTTATTTATATGCCCGGTTCTAGCAGAAAGTGATTATAGTATTTATTCGTAAGCATTCTTTAAAAAAGTGTGCATGCATGAAGTTGAAAAAAACTTTATATATATATATATATATATATGTATGTGTGTGTATATATATATATATATATATTCTTATTCTCATAAAGTTAATAAAATTAGCAAATTCATTGATTGTGGAATTGTTTGCCTTCTATGTTAGTTGTTTCAGTAACAATATTCCACGTCCAAATTCTGTGTAACAAAACAATCATGTAGTGACCTTTCCATAAATATGTGAGTTTTATATGTCTTAAATTCAGATTGAGTCAGTGGTTGTATACTATAGTAATATTAACTTACATATTCCTTGATATCTCTTTAACACTTTACTATTCATAAACATTTCCCAGGGATACTTCTCATTAACGTAATTAAGACTTGTGATTTAGTTTAACTAAAACATTATTAGTCTTCCAAATATAACTATAAAGAGAAGTTTGGTCATGAAAGTGGACTTCGTTCTTTCCTGCTGTCAGAACAGTGTTTAGGATTTGTGTGTTACATGTAAGATCATTCATTATGTAATCTGGAAAAAAAGAGATGCTACTCTTCAAAATACGGCTGTGGTTGTTTTGAAAGCAAATTTTAAAATTGGTTATTGTATATATAATAATACTTATACTTTTCATTATAAGTATTATTTATTTAATAAATATACATTTAATACTTAGGTTTATAGATGTAGAAAAAATTCTGGAAGACTCTGTACCAAGTTTTTGGTAGTGGATACCTTTTAAGGGTAAAAAAAATGGTAGGAGTGAAGGTAGGGAGGGCTGTCTCTCTTTTCTTCACTGTATTTGCATATTGTAGGTTGTTTTCATCAATAAAGTGTTATATATGAAAGTTTAAAATATTAAAAATATAACTACTATATGTATTAGCAAGCTCATCTTTATATATGCAGATATCTATATATCCATTAAACAACAGTTTGCTCAGGATATAAAATATGCAAATAAGCATTTCGGTACTGGGTAGATACAATTAAAGGTACCAATGGAGGATTATAATTTTTTTATTAACTCTTTTCTCTTAAGGTTGTAAAAATCTAGTCTGGCTTAGCATTCTTATTTTGGCCTCATGATCACAGTGGAAAGCATTTGTATAAGCTAAAATGTCCGGTTTTATAATTGAGAATAAAAAAGATGGAATAACATTGATTAATATGTTGGAAGGAAAATAAATGATTAACACCATTGTCCCATCCTGTTATTCTCATTTTCAACTTACCTTACATATCTTAAATAGCTGTAAATACTATTTCTGTACTCACTTTTTCATTTAATATATCAATATTTTTCTATTTTTGGCCAGGCACCATAGCTCATGCCTACTTAGAATCCCTGCAATTTGGGAGGCCGAGGCAGGCAAATCGCTTGAGGCCAGGAGTTTGATACCAGCCTGGCCAAAATGGCGCAACCCCGTCTCTACTAAAATTTCAAAAATTAGCCAGGCGTGGTGGTGCATGCCTGTAATCCCAGCTTCTTGGGAGGGTGAGGCATGAGAATTGCTTGAATCCAGGAGATGGAGGTTGTAGTGAGCTGAGATCGTGCCATAGCACATGCCTGAGTGACAGAGCAAGACTGTCTCAAAAAAAAATTCTATTTTTTAATAATACTTCCAGCTTTCATTTTATTGACTGTCTTTTATGAATGAGAGCTCTGCCAATAATTTTACATATAATATATTATTTAGTTCTTATTACAACATTGAAAAGAAGGAGTTGTTAATCCAAATTTTATAGGTAAGAAAATGATTCTGTGAGATGGAATAACTTGGGCAAGGTCATAGGCTGGGGTAACCCAAGTCTGTCTACCACAAAGACCATGCTTTGTCACTTCAGCATATTACCTTCCTCTACTGTCTAAATAATTATCATTTTTAATGGCTTTAATACTGTTCATGTTGTGAATATTTCTAAATGCATTACAATATTTGGCAGTTGTCTTTTTAGAATTATGGTAGCCTATGAAATTTAGGGTTGACGTTGTTGATTGTTGAAAAACAGCTTTTTGAAAGACTCTTGTATTTGTAGCTTGAAAGTCATTATATTCTCTACTGGTAGCAAATAATGTCCTCTGGTCTTTATAACAGGGAATAAAGAGCAAAAGATCAATGCCTCACAATTTTGAATAGATTATCTTTCCAATTACATTAGCACATTTTTCTGTTCTCTGCAAGCTCTATACGGCTGCAGGTTGACACAAGTACTACCTCTCAGTTTTTGTATGAAGTTTTAGATCAACTTTGAAAAAAGTGCACAATCTTCCTTCCTATTTCTTTTGTCTTAGAAATTTTTATAAATAGGCAAACAAATGGAATTCTCATATTTTCTGCCTGTGCAATACATACTATGATTTGGTTTAGGTACGTGACTACTGTTAAAATGGGTTCAGAGTTTTGACAATGAGATAAACATTTTTGGTCCTAGTACCGAAGGTAGTGGCATGTCTGTTCTGAAATAGACTTAAAGCTACACAGCTTTTAGAAGTGATTAAGGTACCTTGAAATAGTTGACATATTTAAAACATAACTAGAAAAATCAACATAGATTTTCTTAGAAGCCTTTCCAAAGGTGATCCAACATCTCAAAAGATAATATAGGGGTCGAAGGTATATTTGAAAATGGACAGAAGTAATGTACGCCTCAGCCACCAAATGTCTCCGGGGATTGGTGCCTACAGGAAGGGCTAGGGTACTGGCTGGGGTAGGATGACAGCAAACCTGGGTAAGACACTGTTAAATATAAAACTGTGTACAGGTAACTAACTAATGGGAGCCTGTGCCAGTGATATGTCTCAGCTTTCAAATTGCCTACTTCTTTGTCAAGTTTGACCTAAATTAGAAAGCATTTCAAAAGTATGGAATGCCAGAACCTATGGATGCAGTTTCTTAGCATGACAGGGAAACCTTGTAATTATTATCTGTCCTAAGCTTTCTAAGGGGGTTGGCTCTCTAAGGAACATTCTGGGTGACAGCTGAGGACATGAATTAGAGAAGCTAACAGAAGGCTGAACTGCTCTTCAGAATAAGAGTTAGAAAAACAGAAGGGAATATTTCAAGAGAAAAGTCAGGGAAGTGCAGCTAGAAAAGAGAGATTATGGAGAGACTGATATGGAAGAACTCCAGCCCACTTTGGACTAAGCATCTATCATCTAGCACCCTACCCTGTTTAATGACATTGAAAACTTCTGAGAAAAAGCGGCCATTAATGAAACTCAGTGTAGAGGACATTTTCCCACCGATATGAGCCCTAAGAATTTCTGCCATAGGACAAAGGGAGTCAGCTGCAAGTCCTTCCATTTCTCTGCTACACATGAGGAAAAACAAGAAATTAGAAAACTAGAAACTAGGTGTAGACTGAATGCACAGAAAGGATTGCAGCTTCCAAAGCTTCCTTATAGGAAGCAGTCCTGAGGTTTTCATCCCACAGAGGAAGTTTTCTTTATATTTAATATAAATCTTGCTTAAATTTTAAGCCATTTCCTCTTAGTTGTCAGTAGATATAATAAGAGTGAATCAATAGATAAGCCAGTTCTCCTTTATGGGCTTTGAAAACTGCTAGTGAATGACTTCTTGGTTTTTTTCATTTCATATTGCAAAATATCCATTCTAAATTGTAAAATAGATGGCACCACTGTGACTTGTTAAAAGAAATGTTTCATTAAACATAATTTCAGCATGTAATTGTTTTCAGACTTCTTAGAGAAAAGTGTTCCCATTGTACCTAATTCTCTTTCTTGTTGAAAATACATCCAAGATGAGTAATTGAGCTTTTTAATCAACTTGCATGAGATATTCATGTATATACAGAAAAGAGAAAATAATAATTCCTAACATTCATGATGTCATTCCATTGCAGTGTGGTACAGAGCTTTTTCTTTGTGTCAAGGAATTTATATGACTGATGCCATTTTAGTTAGGATAAATTACTATAAAATGTGTCCACTTTTAACCAATTGCATTCTAACATGGGATAGGCCACTGCTGGCTGTGATTTTTGCTCTAACACTGCAACTTTGTTATAGAACAGCAAGTAACTGATTGGCAGCTGGATCACCAGCTAGCTGGAGACAGCAGCTCCGAGGTCTATACTCACAGTTGGAGTCATAACCTTAGTAACGATGATAGCCACGATATATTGAGCATCTACTCTGGCAGACAATGAACTTAGTGCTCTATACAGTTGAACTCATTTCATCTTCAGATCAACTGTATGAATTAACACTGAAGTCACACAGCTTGTAAAATTATAGTGCTGCAGAAAAATCCTGGTCTGTCGAATCTACATCCCATATTTGTTGTTGTTGCTGTTGTTCTTATTGTTTTGTTTGCTTTTCTATCTAAACTGCTTTGTCCACACATAGTTGTGCTTCATGGTATTAGAAAAGTAGTCAACAGCCTGCTACTTACGCCTTTCCTTCCTGTCCTAGGTTGTTGAAATTTCTTCTTTTCATCTTACGTCTATCAAGAACATGTTTGTCTTTGGTATTTGTCTACCTTTTCCCCCAAGATTTGTATACAAGTCTCCAACCATGAGCCCTTAGAGATATATCGAGAAATGGAACACGGTCTTTGACACAGCTCCATCCCTTAGAGATCTAGCTACTTCCTGACTCGTTCAGCTTACTGACTCTCTTCCTCTGGTCAGACTATAAATTGCACCGTTTTCTTCCTCTCTGGCATTTGACCAGTTAGTAGCACCATAAAGTCTTTGAAATAAAAGAGACCACAGAGAATAACCTATAATCTGATTTTCTCCACTTCTAACCCCAATGTGGAGCTGGAAACGTTTTGCTAGTCTTTAACATTTCCAGTCAAGTAGGGCCAAGAAACACTGTTAAAAACAATGTCAGTGCTTAAATGGTAAAAAGATTTGTTGAAGAATACACACACACACACACACACACACACACACACATGCATGTGTGTGTGTGTGTGTGTGTGTGTGTGTGTATATATAATTTTAAGACAGGGTCTCACTGTGTTTCCCAGGCTGAAGTACAATGGCTATTCACAGGTGTAATCATATGCACTACAGCCTTGAACCCCTAGCCTCAAGAAATCCTCCTGCCTTAGCCTTCAGTAGCTGGGACTTCAGGCATGCACCACCATGCCTGGCTGGAGAAATATATTTTTTAACTTCAAAAATGAAG
Organism: Cebus imitator; assembly: GCF_001604975.1. Classification (NCBI taxonomy): domain Eukaryota; kingdom Metazoa; phylum Chordata; class Mammalia; order Primates; family Cebidae; genus Cebus; species Cebus imitator. The sequence goes on along the minus strand of NW_016107570.1, from coordinate 478,294 downwards.
TTTGAACTGAAAAAGAGAGCTAAAAATTAGTCTATCAGGCAAATGTGTGAAAGCAGTTCTGTTATAATTTGTATTGAGCTGTAATGTAATTCCTAAACTTACGTCAACGTATAGCTAAGTAAGTAGCTATAATTCACATCTCGAAATTTTAAATTCACTTCTTTCCTCCCAATATAGCCTTTAACTGAATTGAAAATGGTGGAGATTTGTATTTATTTTTTGCTTAACTGTGTGTCAGGCACTGTGCTGTCCGCTTGACCAAATTATCTCATTAGATCCTCATGATGAATCCTATTCACTACTTATTAGTCTTATTCCTCATTTTACAAATGAGGGAACTGAGGCCTAATAAGGTAAAGTGGCTTACCTAAATTTATATGGCAAATTAGATAACTTCATGGATTTGCATATTTTCTTAGTTATAAAATGTTACCTTTAGCCATGATGTGTATGTTAATACATTAAATGAGTTGATCTCCCTAAAATGCTTAGCACATGGCTGGCTCCTTATGAGTGACCAGGAAATGATAGTTTATGTTATGTATTTTCAAGTTTACGTATTGGTGTGACTTTCTAAATAATCAAGAACTCTAAATGGGAAAGCTGATTCCTTTTGTAAGGGCTTCTTTTCCATAAGGCAGTCTTTTTTAGCACAGTCAGAATTAAGCATTTATATAGAACTAGGTATTCCAGATAAATCACATTAACAGTGTGATTCAGAGAAAGCACACCTCTATCTAGGTGGATCAAAGAAGTAAACTACTTATAGGAAGTGGTCAGTTGGAAGCTAAACCACCTCTGATTTAGTTATTTAAGAATCAGTGAGAACCCTCTAGGGAAACATACCTAGGCAGGGGTTTCATCTGAAAGGAATGGCCAGGTGCCTGAGCATTGTCTCTAGGTGCATCTTTGTAAGGACTTTCTCCACATACCTTTCCTACTTGGGGCTACCCTGTGGCTTGGTCCTATGGTAATCACACTGCCAGGCATTCCCTACCTCTCCAAATGCCTTACTCTTCTTGTCCTAAGGCACATTCTTAGTTGTGTAATTCACAGATTCTTACCTCCCTGGAGCTGAGCCCATCCTTTCAGACCAGACTGAGAAGGACTCTGTTTTTCTTTCTCCTGCCATCCTAGCTCAGCACAAAAGGCCTAAGATGCTTTCTCCAACATTTCTAAAAGATAGCAGGCAAAAACTGAGATCTGGTTAGGGCTATTCCTCTGACCTGAAGTGTTAGGATGAGCTGAACAGCAATAGGGGCTAGAAATGTCAAGAATGCAATACGTTAGAGCAGGCATTTAGTGGTCCAGTCTCTGATATCTATCATTTTATTATTAGTAGTTACCAAAAAAAAAAAAAAAAAAAAAGAAAGAAAAGATGTAAAACCATTATTTTGCATAATTTACAACTGCACATTGGGTTGTGATTAAGGGTGGTAGAGTTCACCACTTTGGGGGAAAAAATTAACCATTAAAGATTCCCTAAGTCTTTTGCTTTGAAAAGAAATAGCCCCAATTACTTCTCTGTGTTTTGTTAAGATTCTACTAGTATATGAATCAATAAGTTTCTAGGGTAGGATAAAACACACATAAAAAAGCAAACTTGATGTTAGCAGATATTTATAAAGGTATTCTTGTAATTGAAAAAATCATTTTACGTCCATAAGAATAAAATTTTAAGGCCGGGCACAGTGGCTCACGCCTGTAATCCCAGCACTTGGGAGGCCGAGGCGGGTGGATCACGAGGTCAAGAGATCGAGACTATCCTGGTCAACATGGTGAAACCCCGTCTCTACTAAAAATACAAAAAATCAGCTGGGCATGGTGGCGCATGCCTGTAATCCCAGCTACTCAGGAGGCTGAGGCAGGAGAATTGCCTGAACCCAGGAGGCGGAGGTTGTGGTGGGCCAAGATCGTGCCATTGCACTCCAGCCTGGGTAACAAGAGCAAAACTCCGTCCCAAAAAATAAATAAATAAATAAATAAAATAAATAAAAAATTTTACCCTTACCTAGAAATATATGTGAAATTCCTCCATAATTGCAAGTTCTTTTTCACGTAAATATCAAAAGAATTAGACAGTCTTCATTGTTTTAAACCAAGATACCTAATCTTTTTAATCTATGTGCAACTTGTAGTTACTAATAGCAGTAGCTGCCTGGAATAATGTACTGAGAGCTGCATTGAGCTCAGAGAGAAAACATGCTGTGATCCATTGGTGATCTCCGCCAGAGAGAACAGGGACATAAAGTGGCTGCTTGCCGTTTAAATGGCCTTGGTGATCTTATCAGAATTCTATATATCTAATCTCGCCATTAAATTTGCATGCAAATGAAGTTGTCACAGAAACAGGTTTTATGCATGCATGCAAATATGTGTGTATAGGTTTTGACATGTTTTGGCTATTTGTCCCCTATGAAGAACATAAATACTGTAAACAGAAAAACGAAAAAAAGAAAAATAAATAATTCCAATTTTCAAAGGTCACCCCTGTAATCACCACCCAGATTAAAAATAGTAGTACCAGCAGCCAGAAGTCACCTTTGTGCGCCTTTAAGCCACTGCCCCCACCTACCAAAGGTAGCAGTGATCCTGATTTTGAAAATCACAATTTTTTTTATTTTCTGCTTTTGAATTTTACATAAAAGGAATAATATGGCATGTACTATTTTGTGTTTGACTGTTTTCCTCACCCCCTTGCAAAATTATGTTTGAAGGATGATCCCTTGTTGATGTGCATGTGGTTTATTCATTCTCACTTAAGTATAGGTAATTAACCAAACTTTTGTTTGAGATACAAATTCAGGGTAAAAATCAGATTTGCTGTCTAAATAATAATTTTGTATATGTGACTGAGCACTTTAAACTGTTATCATTTTATAATAATTATTTTAGTATGATTTAATGTCCAAATGCTGTTGCTTAGATTCACCCTTAATGAACATTTCTTCTGAAGGACCTTCCTAGACTTTCCCAATTAAAATTAAAACTCTTCTCTGTGCTCTCATGAAACCTTGTACATTTCTCTAACTCTTGAAACATTACCATTATTGTCTTCTGTCTCACCTGCGTCTCCTCTGAGCATGTTTTAGGATAGACTGTGTTTGTTCATCTTTGTAGAGCAACGAACCCTGTTCCCAGCACCATGCCTGCTCCATCATGGGCATTCAACATCTGTCCATTGCTTGGAGGTAGAACAGTGAGTTGTTCTGTAGTACAAAGAATGTTACAGTTTTTATTTTTAATATTTTTTTAGTAGATGGCACTTTTCAGGAGATTGTACTGGGTGAGTTGTCAACACAGTATATACTCTTTATGGCAAAGAGTTGTATAATATCTGGGAAGATTTTTGCCTGTTCCCCGTGGCTTTCTTTCACCCTTAGTTTACCACCTCCACTGGCAATTCTGATCTCAGCACACCTTCCATTGCCTCCCATGTTTCCCATTCTAAGATATAGACTTCCAAGTCTTCCTCTATATGTTCTGATTGCTCGAGTGACTCTTCTCAGTGTCATCAACTAGTAATGAATAGTGCATACAGAAATGCTATGTGTGTTGCACATGGTAATCACCCAACTGACATGTTGACCATCTGACTCTCAATGGGTGATTTTTATGTGAAGCCAAGAAATCTGTTGGTGGTAAGTACTAAGATCACCAATTCAGGCTCACTCTAACCTCACTGTGTTCATCTTGAAACCCGACACAGTTATCACACCCAAGCAGATTCCACAGCAGGGATGCTGAACCAAAGTGACAAGCTTGTCCTTGAGCCCTAACGTGGGGATTGACCCTCAGCCTTTAAAGTCGGGGAACAACTTAGGGTTGGCTTATCTGCTTGTATTGTGAACTTTTCCCATTGTGAAGTCAGCTTTTAGCTTTACCACACTCCCAGACTTAAATATTGGGATGGCAAGAAATTAAGCCTTAAAAAAAAGAAGAAATTAAGGCTTAATACTTAATAATAGAGGAAGCAATTTGTTTTAGTATTTTACAGAAACATTTTCTAGCCACTCGATCACTTAGTCTAATTCTATAGCTTAAAATATATAGTCCTTAAAGAAAAGTTGTATTTCTGTAATCTATTAGTTGTAAAAGTAAAGGTGCATTTTTAATTACTTCATTTTAATAACTTCAGTTTGTTAAGCTGGTTCTGTTCCAGGCACCCTGCTGGCTGTTAGAGAGACAATGATGAAATATATAACCCTCACTTTTATGAAATTTATGGTCTAGTGACTTTCTAAACTATCCTATAGGATGTGGGACTTCTAGTTTCACCTACTACTGTGGAATATTTTACTACGTTGGAGTATTTTTTACTTTCATGGTAGGAGTGTACATTTATAGTTAAGAAGTGTTTCAGTTGCTTCCAGAAATCCAGTGGTAAAACCTCCCTACTTGAAATTGGGGTGGAGTAATATTTAATAAATCTGGAATATTTGATTTTTAGACCAAAATACTTTTCCTGGGTTAGAGAGATATTTTCTTTTCTTACTGGCCTGGAAATCCATGCCGTTTTAATAAGAGATATTTTTATTCTAAGTAAATTGTTTACTTAATCACCTCCTAACAAGACTGTGTCAGCCAAGTTAAATATTTAAATTTATTTTTATTTAAATAAATTTTAAAACCAACAGACTTCTTTCTGATTTAGATGAATTTAGTCTTTGATTTTTCAAAAATAAAATATATAGAGTAGGACATTTTAATCTATCTGTAGAAAGGGAACACAAAAAGGGCACATCAGGAAAAAATAGTTGGAAAAAAGAGAATTTTACACAAAATTAACTCATAAAATGAATATAAGGCATTATTTTACTTGTTGCCAAAATCTGTCTTTACAGATAATCCTCAGGAGACCTTTATTTTTATAGGCTCTAGTTAAAATAATTTTTAAATGCTTGAGACTCTATTTCACTAATAAGACAAATAAACTTTTTCTTTCAACAAATAGCCACTAGCTTGTTAGCTCTCTAAATAAACTCATTTTACTATTTCCATAGTTGAAAACAGTTATATTCCTTTATTACCATGTATAATCCCTGGCTATAACTGCATTAATCTAAGTAAGGCCATTCCATGGGATCTAACAGAAACTTTTGAAAGGACTGTCAAAGACCAGATTCAATGCAGGAAATCCGAAGGAAATGACATTTATGTCCTACTGTAGCTTAGTTAAAGGGCTTGCCCTTAAGGATTACAAGTGTCATACAAGGGCACCATGCAACAATGGAAAACCTGTTTACAACAAAATATCAAATTATTATTGGACTTTCACAATGAACCACATTATTCTGTGACTGCCAGTCCTACATCTGGACAACTATTGCATTTGTGTGCAGTTACAACAGCTCCAGTTCTATATGGCTGGTTTATAACTTAGTCTGACTTTAAAACGCATCCCACTTACTATCCTCTGCTTTTCTGGTGCATATTATGGGAAATTCCATAAATGATTTTTATGCACTTTAGCCAGTAATCAGGAAAAACTATATAATTTTGTTTATAAGTTTATAATCCTTGCTTGTAAGATTTTAATTGAATTTTAAATTAATTCCTAACTTGAACCTCTCCCTTCTCTGAGCTTTATATGCTTGGTCATCCCTTCTTAAGTAATAAGCTTTTCGGAAGCTTTGTTCCGTTTGGTTTTTCAATGTTTCTGTTATGTTGATGATTTGACTTTCCTATAAATTATTAGTAATTGCCTGAATAAAGCACGGAAGTTTATCTTTCAAATTTCCCATGGGTCATTTCTGAATAGTTAAAAAATTGTCATTCTAAATGGCGTGAGATGGTATCTCAATGTTGTTTTGATTTGCATTTCTCTGATGACCAGTGATGATGAGCATTTTTTCATATGTTGGCCTCATGTATGTCTTCTTTTGTAAAGTATCTGTTCATATCCTTTGCCCAGTTTTGAATGGGCTTGTTAGTTTTATTTCTTGTAAATCTGTTTTAGTTCTTTGTAAATTTTGGATATCAGCCCTTTGTCAGATGGGTAAACTGCAAAAATTTTTTCTCAATCGATTGGTTGCCAATTCACTCTAATGACTGTTTCTTTTGCCATGCAGAAGCTGTGGAGTTTGATTAGGTCCCATTTGTCTATATTGGCTTTTCTTGTCACTGCTTTTGGTGTTTTGGTCATGAAGTCCTTGCCTACACCTATGTCCTGAATGGTTTTGCCTAGATTTTCTTCTAGGGCTTTTATGGTGTTAGGTCTTATGTTAAAGTCTTTAATCCATCTGGAGTTAATTTTAGTGTAAGGTGTCAGGAAGGGGCCCAGTTTCTGCTTTCTGCACATGGCTAGCCACTTTTCCCAACACCATTTATTAAACAGGGAATCCTTTCCCCATTGCTTGTTTTTGTCTGGTTTGTGAAAGATCAGATGGTTGTAGATATGTTGTGTTGCCTCCAAGGCCTCTGTTCTGTTCCATTGGTCTATATCTCTGTTTTGGTACCAGTACCATGATGTTTTGATTACTGTAGCCTTGTAGTATAGTTTGAAGTCTGGTAGTGTGATGCCTCCCGCTTTGTTCTTTTTGCTTAGAATTGACTTGGCTATGTGGGCTCTCTTTTGGTTCCATATGAAGTTTAAGGTGGTTTTTTCCAGTTCTGTGAAGAAGGTCATTGGTAGCTTGATGGAGATAGCATTGAATCTGTAAATTACTTTGGGCAGTGTGGCCATTTTCACGATACTGATTCTTCCTAACCATGAACATGGAATGTTTCTCCATCTGTTTGTGTCCTCTCTTATTTCGTTGAGCAGTGGCTTGTAGTTCTCCTTGAAGAGGTCCTTTACATTCCTTGTTGTATTCCTAGGTATTTTATTCTCTTTGTGGCAATTGTGAATGGAAGTTTGTTCTTGCTTTGGCTCTCTTTGGTGTATAGGAATCCATGTGATTTTTCACATTGATTTTGTATCCTGAGACTTTGCTGAACTTGCTTATCAGTTTCAGGAGATTTGGGGCTGAGACGATGGGGTCTTCTAGATATACAATCATGTCATCTGCAAATAGAGACAACTTGACTTCCTCCTTTCCTATTTGAATATCCTTTATTTCTTTTTCTTGCCCGATTGCTCTGGCTAGAACTTCTAGTACTATATTGAATAGGAGTGGTGAGAGAGGGCATTCTTGTCTAGTGCCACATTTCAAGGGGAATGCTTCCAGTTTTGGCCCATTCAGTATGATATTGACTGTTGGTTTGTCATAAATAGCTTTTATTATTTTGAGATATGTTCCGTCAATACCTAGCTTATTGAGGGTTTTTAGCATAAAGGGCTGTTGAATTTTGTCAAAGGCCTTCTCTGCATCAGTTGAGATAATCATGTGGTTTGTGTCTTTGGTTCTGTTTATGTGGTGCATTACATTTATAGACTTGCGTATGTTGAACCAGCCTTGCATCCTGAGGATGAAGCCTCATTGATCATGGTGGATAAGCTTTTTGATGTGCTGTTGCAATCGGCTTGTCAGTATTTTATTGAAGATTTTTGCATCTATGTTCATCATGGACATTGGCCTGAAGTTTTCTTTTCTTGCTGGGTCTCTGCCGGGCTTTGGAATCAGGATGATGTTGGTCTCATAAAATGATTTGGGAAGAATTCCCTCTTTTTGTATTGTTTGGAATAGGTTCAGAAGGAATGGTACCAGCTCCTTTTTGTATGGTAGAATTCGGCTGTGAAACCATCTGGACCTGGGTTTTTTTTGGGTGGTAGGCTCTTGTTCAGACCTTGTTATGGGTCTGTTCAGGGTTTCGGCTTCTTCCTGGTTTAGGCTTGGGAGGAGGCAAGTGTCCAGGAATTTATCCATTTCTTCCAGGATTACTAGTTTATGTGTATAGAGTTATTTGTAATAATCTCTGATGATGGTTTGAATTTCTGTGGAATCTGTGGTGATATCCCCTTTATTGTTTTTTATTGCATCAATTTGGTTATTCTCTCTTTTCTTTTTTATTAATCTGGCTAGTGGTCTGTCTGTTTTGTTGATCACGCCAGTTAGAATGGCTATCATTAAAAAATCTGGAGACAATAGATGCTGTAGAGGATGTGGAGAAATAGGAACACTTTTACACTGTTGGTGGCAGTGTAAATTAGTTCAACCATTGTGGAAGACAGTGTGGCGATTCCTCAAGGACCTAGAAATAGAAATTCCATATGACCCAGCAATCCCATTACTGGGTA
>NW_016107570.1:453833-469990 GCF_001604975.1 Cebus imitator | reverse complement strand
GACTGGACAGGGAAAATGTGGCACATATACACCATGGAATATTATGCAGCCATCAAAAACAATGAGTTTGTATCCTTGGTAGGTACATGGATGAACCTGGAAACCATCATTCTCAGCAAACTGACAGAAGAGAAGAAGATCAAACACCGCATGTTCTCACTCATAGGCGGGTGTTGAACAATGAGAACACATGGACACAGGAGGGGAGCACTACACACTGGGGTCAGTTGGGGGGAAATGGGGGTGGGATGGTGGGGGTTGGGGAGCGGGGGAGAGATAGCTAGGGGAGAGATGCCAGATGTAGGTGATGGGGAGGAAGGCAGCAAATCACACTGCCATGTGTGTACCTATGCAACAATCTTGCATGTTCTTCACATGTACCCCAAAACCTAAAATGCAATAAAATAAATAAATGGGAAAAAAATTGTCTGAATTTTCAATACACAAAGAAAAGTTTTAGTGAATTTATTTCAGTAAGATGGATAATTTGTTCAAAGTACCAAACACATTTGCTTTTATAATTCATGCCATTTGTATTACATGTCTACATGAAATAGAGAAAGAATATAGGACATGTAACTACACATGCAACCTTGGGCTTTCCAAAATGTTTAAAGTACCAAATTCCCTTGGTGCCAATTGTTTTAGGCATTTCATCTTCACTCATTTGCTTCCTAAATATAGCATAGGTGTGATGTACCCTGTAAATTTCAAATTCACATAAAGAAGTCCCAGCCTTTGAGGCAACTCTTAATTGAATACCAAACGAAAACGTTAGTGTCATCTGAAATGTTTCTGAATAAATAGTTGCTTTAAAGTCTTCTTTGATTTCTATGTTCATTAGTGTCCAAATTCAGAATGGGAACCAAGTTGGGGAGAAAAAGAAACGAAGTCTTTCAGGACAGTCTTTGAAAGAGACTTGGTAAAGAGCACATTGGGACCCAAAGGCATGGACAAAATTCATCTAAGCAGTGGACGAGATGCCTCTCTTATGATAACCAATGATGGTGCCACTATTCTAAAAAGCATTGGTGTTGACAATCCAGCAGCTAAAGTTTTAGTTGATATGTCAAGGGTTCAAGATGATGAAGTTAGTGACGGCACTACTTCTGTTACCATTTTAGCAGCAGAATTATTAAGGGAAGCAGAATCCTTAATTGCAAAAATGATTCATCCACAGACCATCATAGCAGGTTGGAGAGAAGCCACAAAGGCTGCAAGAGAGGCTCTGTTGAGTTCCACGGTCGATCATGGTTCTGATAAAGTTAAATTCCGTCAAGATTTAATGAATGTTGCTGGCACAACATTATCCTCAAAACTTCTTACTCATCACAAAGACCACTTTACTATGTTAGCTGTAGAAGTGGTTCTCAGACTAAAAGGCTCTGGCAACCTGGAGGCAATTCATACTATCAAGAAGCTAGGAGGAAGTTTGGCAGATTCCTGTTTAGATGAAGGCTTTCCGTTGGATAAAAAAATTGGAGTGAATCAACCAAAATGAATTGAAAATATTCAAATTCTTATTGCAGACAATTTTGTCTGTATGGATACAGGCAAAATAAAGATATTTGGTTACTGGGAAGAGTTGATTCTACAGCAAAGTTTGCAGAAATAGAACATGTGGAAAAGGAAAAAATGAAGGAGAAGGTTGAATGTATTCTTAAGCATGGAATAAATTGCTTTATTAACAGGCAGTTAATTTATAATTATCCTGAACAGCTCTTCGGTACTGCTGGTGTCAGGGCTATTGAGCATGCAGATTTTGCAGGTGTGGAATGCCTAGTTCTTGTCACGGGTGGTGAAATTGCCTCTACCTTTGATCACCCAGAACTGGTGAAGCTTGGAAGCTGCAAACTTATCGAGGAAGTCATGATTGGAGAAGACAAACTCATTCACTTTTCTGGGGTTGCCCTTGGTGAGGCTTGTACTATTGTTTTGCGTGGTGCCACTCAACAAATTTTAGATGAAGCAGAAAGATCTTTGCATGATGCTGTTTGTGTTCTTGCACAAACTGTAAAGGACTCTAGAACAGTTTATGGAGGAGGCTGTTCAGAGATGTTGATGGCTCATGCTGTGACACAGCTTACCAATAGAACACCAGGCAAAGAAGCTGTTGCAATGGAGTCTTATGCTAAATCACTGAGAATGTTGCCAACCATCATAGCTGACAGTGCAGGCTATGACAGTGCAGACCAGCAGCACAGCTCAGAGCTGCTCACCATGAAGGTAACACCACTGCTGGACTGGATATGAGGGAAGGTCCCATTGGAGATATGGCTCTCCTGGGTATAACAGAAAGTTTTCAAGTAAAGCAACAAGTTCTTCTAAGTGCAGCTGAAGCAGTAGAGGTGATTCTACATGTGGACGACATCATCAAAGCAGCACCCAGGAAGCGTGTCCCTGATCACCACCCGTGTTAAGCATTCCCATGTGCTGTTAATCTCTGGACCAATTTCTAGCAAAGTTGTGTTTGAAAGACAGCCTCTTAAAGAAGACTGTGGAATCTGTTTATTGGTGCCCATTATATCCTTAAGTTTGGACATTTAGCTGAACTTCTCTTTTAACATGGGTCTAATTTATTTGCCATGTAATTTTCCATACAAATCAGTTGATTGAAAAGTTCATTTCTCATACTGTACATTAAAATAAAAATTTGAACAATTAAAAAAAAGATGTGACAGATAATTTTTTTGGCTAAGACAGGGTAGATTCAAGTAGTCAGGTAATAGAAAAGGGAGTGCCTTGTATATCAACTCATGCTGGAATTTGTGAAATCGTATAAAGTTTGATAGAAAAAATGTTAAATTCATCAAACCTTGTTTAGTCATAATCCTTACAATTTCTGATTTAGTATAACATCCTGAATAAATTTTTTCAGACTGATGGAGAGAAGAAATTATTCTTTGCAATATGTAAATTTCTGACTAATAGGAGTAAAAGAAAATAATTGGTTCCTTAGGATATTTCTGGTTACTTATGAGACGTTTGAGGAGGGACTCTGTCTAACTATTGTTTTTAACCCTTGTTGTTGGTGGGTAGACAGAACATTAATGCTACATGAAAGATAGTTACTCTTGAATCCTCAAGAGAAAGTAGGTTATTTTTTTCTCTGTTATCCAACAAACTTTTAACAATTCTAAAGAAAGAAGTAAAAAGCACTTAGTTTTCAGAAGCATGTTTCAGCTTCTTGCATCAGGAGTAGGCCAGATGGCCACGTTCTGTATGGCTTTATAAATATTCCTTTTTGTTCCATGTAAAAGTTAATGGCTAGTTTTAAACCATGGTATCATTTTGAAATCAGACCTTATGTGCTTAACTTCATTCAAACTATTTCTATTTTGTTAGACTGTAGGAAAACACAGAGCTGAGCTATTAAAATTCCAGAGCAATTTGGAATTGCCAACAATATGTACTGGAGAGATGGGGATGGAGTCTGAAGTCAAACGAATTTGAAACTAGTCTCCTTTTACATGCTGGGTGACTTTGGACAAGGGGAAAAGCTACCCGTGGGGTTTCTGTGAATGTTAAATGAAATAATACATGCAGAGTGCTTGAAGTAATGCTAGGGACATAGCAAACCAAAAAAATGTTAGCCAGTTTATTATTAGAAGGGAAAAACTCCTATTAATATTTTCTTATTTATGTTTGTGTTTTTGTGGTTGTCATGAAACAGGCTACTATTTGAGAATGTAAGAATTTTAACCATTTACAAAATGGTATGTGATATGACATGTATATGATCTTTCACAAGTGAAATGATAATGGAAAGTTTACTGAAAGTGTCAGAACAGCTCTAGATAAAATAATTTTTGCTTAATTTGGAAATAAAAGTATGAATCTGGGTTTAAACTAAATTTATTATTCTGTTAAAGTCACATGAATATGGAAAAAAATCAGTATCACTTCTAACTAAATCTGGCCTTGAAACTTCTTTGACATGGTCTTCTTAAAATATATATATTATATATTCTAAATAGCATGTCATTTAGAAATATACTATTTCTAAACTGAAGTATCTAACTGATATTTCTGATATATATACACTTATATATGATATATGATTATATATGATATATATTATCTATATGATGTATATTATATATGATATATATTTCTAACTGATATAACTAGAAGTATGTCTGTTCTTAGATATATGTAAATTATATTTTAATACTAGCCTACAATGATGGTACAAGAAGATAAGAGATCTATATATACATTTATATATAAATAGTTCAACAACAAGATTTTTATGTAGAATAACTTTCTACAGTTTTATTTAGGGTCATTTCTATACAGAAAAAATACACATTTTATCTCCTTTTTGTGCTAAGATCTGGAGATGCAATGGTGCCTCCCTCCCTTCCTGGAGCTTACCAAACAAAACAAATTCACTAAATAAAATTATTCCTAATTGTGTTTTAAGTGCAGTGAAGAGAACATAGGAGGGGCCGAGTTAAACCATCTGTTTGTGTATATCTGTGTATGGGTGTGTGTCTGTGTCTGTGTGTGTCTGTGTATCCTAGAGATGTGCTTTAGTTGGAGTGGTCAAGGAAGTTGAGAACTGAAAGAACCAGTCAAACAAACAGTAGGGAGAAGATTATAGCAGGTACAAAGGTCTTGAATATTCAGCAGATATGAGGAGCAGAGGCTCTGTTTTTTAATCACTTAAAAAGGAAAAGAAGTGAGATTGCTGTCTGAAGATCTTACATTTATATGGCACTCATGTATAGATTTCCAGTGAAAAGTTGGACATCATGAAATGATGGGTTTCCTACCTACCAGTCCCCAGTGTTTGTCTTTGACTGGGGTGTTTTCTGTATATATCTGACCTGATTTCTATTGCTAGCCTGTCTTCCCAGGGACTTTGGTGAGCTGAGGTCAAAGAGAGTGGACTGCACCTAGGAAAGAAGGAAAGCCTTTTGAAATAAAAGTGCCCTTGAAAAATATTCTGCTGCTTTAATCTCTCCTCTTTACAGAAAGCTTAAGATGCTCCTAAGAATTTGACTCACTAAACTTCAAGAGCATTTTTATTAGGTGTAAGATCTTACTTTGACTTTAGGTGCCAAATCACACACCAGGCAACCCACACTGAATTCTCTGTTGCCGTAAGTGCATAGATTTCAGTGTTCTAATGCCCCTATGAGCTAAATTTACTTATTATTTGAGTTCAAAATTTAACCGAATAGTAGATATATGTGTATAAAACAACAACAGTTTTACCAAATGGTTAGAATACTTTTCCCAAAGATCGTAATGCTGGCCTTCAGCTAATAATAGGATGTGCCTGCTGGACTGAATGACATGGTTGATACAAAAGACAGATGTAAGCCATGGCTCCCCAAACTGGAGTAGGGATGAGCATGTCAGCCACACATGCCAAAGGCCAGGCACTGATATTCTTACTGGCAAGACTGCTCAGGATGTATGTGGCGTTCTTTTCCCTGGCCACCCTTAAGGAGTTTATGAATGGGTTCCATCAGCTTCAAACAGCAAACACACTTTGGCCTGTATGAACTGAAACCCATCATAGATCATAGCCACAATCACCTTCCTCACGTATTCTAGTTCTCAAGCATATTTTGGATCATAAAACAACAAAATAATGACAAAAGCAACAATAACAACCAAAAGTAACTTAAGTAAGACTTTAGTATGAAATGTATTGCACTGTAATCATTTCAATATTACAATGCATTAAAGATGTATGTATCACTCTATTACTCTGTGCTCATCCTCCCTTTTCATACAAAATAAAACATAATCTGCGTATTCATTGTTCTGCAGTTTGTATTTTGCACTTGACAGTGTGTTGATTCATAGAGAAGCTTCTTGTGTTGTTATGGAAGAACTTTACTGAGATATAACTCACATGCCATCTATAGAGGGTATATAATTTATTGATTTTTACTATATTCAGACAGTTGTTGGTTAATATCTACCATTCTTTGGCCATAATGAATAACAGGATTTTCTCTGCACAGATATGTCCATTTAAGTAAAGATGCCAATGCAGCTAAATAGAATCACTCAAAAACAACTCCAAAATGAGCCAGGGAGAGTGGAGGGAAGGAAAGGGAGGAATGCATCCAAACATAGCCCTGTCTTCCATGAACACTCAGTAATGTCATCAAAACATGATGCAATTAAATTTTACCAAGTTTATTGCCGTCCTTGATGCTTTCCAATTTTTTTGACAACAGTTTTGCCTTCTTCAAATTCAAATGGTGTAATTGGGTCTTGGTAGTTGATGTTTATCTTAATTGAAACAGATTCTCTTCATCCTTTTTCTCTGAGACTCCTCCTTTGAGACTGAAAGGTCATTTTAAATCTGTACCGCATTTGAGAAGCCACATAATGAATTCAAATAAATTCTTGCCTATTAAAAGGAGGCTTCTCTTCTTAACTTCCAGAGCTTACATAGAATAAACCATTTGATTTTTGTCTAACTTTTCTTTTAAAGGAACTTATTGTGCTTACTTTTTAATGCTGTAACTACAGAGAATGGGGAAATCCTAGGTTTTCATTTATTCTTGTCAGAAAAAAAGTGTATTTTGTTCAGTAATTGCAATAAAATCCTACTGGGGTATACAGCTACTAGTCAACAAATTTAAGGGATATTCTTTAGTTGCATTACTTTAAGGATTTCTTATCTATTATCTAGCAACTTCACTTTTAAACGTTTACTCTATGTACTTGTGTAAAGGTTCAAAAATATATGTCCAAAATGTTCTGCTGCCGTTTTTGTAACAGAACACTGGAGAGAGCCTAATTGTCAATCGGTACATGACTGATTGAACAACTGATGCACAACTATAAAACAATACTGTGCATCTATGAGGAAGATCTTTCATGTGCTGGTATGGCTGTGGCGCTCTCTACAGATGATGCTTACTATTGTTATTATTGTTATACTTTGAAAAGATGACATGCACACTCCCATGTATCCACTTTCATTAGTTTCTTTGTATATACCTTTAGGGTTTATGTAAATGCAATGAAAATATAAATTCTATTCTCTTCCTCCCTTTTTACACAAAAGAAGTATAGTCTGCATATTCATTGTTCTGTGGCTTGTATTTTGCACTTGACAGTGTGTCAATACATAGAGAGGCTTCTTGTGTTGTTTTGGAAGAACTTTATGGAGGTATAACTCACATATCATACTCTTCATCAATAGAGGGTGTATAATTTAGAGATTTTTAGTCTATTCACACCGTTTTGCCACCATCACCAAATTCAATTGAGAACAATTTCCTACCACTATAAGAAACCCCTTACCCTGTAGTATCACCCTCCAATTCCGCCATTGCCTGCTCTATATCCACTGCCCCTCCTGCACCCCGCAGCCCTAGGCAACAACGACTCTACCTTTTTTTCTCTATAATTTGCCTATTCTGAATGTTTCTTATAAATGGAATCATATAATATGTGGTCTGTTGTGACATGCTTCATTCAAGGCTTATTCATGTTGTAGCACATATCAGATTGTATTTTTTAGGAGCAAATAATATTCCATTGTATGACTATACCACATTTCGTTTATTCATCTGTTGATAGATATTTGCATTGTTTCACTTTTTGGCTATTTCAAATTGTACTGCAGTGAACGTTTATGCAAAAGTGTTTGTATGTTCAATTTTTCTTTCTTCTGGGTACATTCCTAGTAGTGGAATTGCTGGGACAAATGGTAGCTCTAAGTTTAACTTTTTGGTTGTTTTCCAAAGTGTCTGCATTTTCATCTTTCTTACAGCAGAAAGTGATTCTGTTGAATGGCTCTATCATTATTGATTTAGTCAAGGTGTATTTTTAAGTGGAGAAGTTAAGGCACAGTGTTCCCAGTTATGGAAAAATATGCAAAGACTGTACATACATAAATATGTTTCACTCAAAAGCATCTTTCTGCATGTGCACTCAAGGTAATGGTAAAGTTGCTAGCTTTGAGGAAGAGGTGGCTACAAGTTTGAAATCTGAGGTAGAACGGGACTGAGTACTCACCATTTTAAATTTGGGGGAATTTTACTATGTGTGCTAATTAATTTTTCAGTTGAAAATATGATTCATTAATGTAAAAAAGAAGAAATGTATTTTCTTGGAACTCCTTTGATCAGTGTTGGTCAGGCCAGGGGTGTCTTGACCCGTGCTTTGAGTCATCCTGCACTGTGAGGTGCTTAGTGCTGTACAAGCACTATTCTTGACATCTGCTCTACTTGACACCATTTTTAGTTACTAGGGCAAGAAAAAAACAAAAAACAAAAACGATGATTGCTTCTCTGTCTTTAAGCCAAGATATCATTTAAAAACCAGACATTTAGCTCTTACTCTAAATGAGTGTTTCTCAAATGTTTTATTCAAATTAATCCACCTCAAAAGCAAAATAGGAGGGAAAATTAGGGTGAACATCTGGGTGAACCTTGGGATTGAGAAATAGGAGGGCAGTATATGAACTAATCATGAATGGTATTAGGAAATGGAGCTGGACAGTCTGTCTGAAGTCCTTCATAGTTTCTTGTACATTCTTTCTGAAATATCGTGTATTGATAACTGGAAGAGGGAGTCCTTACTTTCTGCACAGTAGCCATCATGTAGCTCTGAATGGGCTTTGTGTTTGCTCTCACCTTTGCTTGAAAATCAGCTGTCTTAGTTTGGGTTTTTCTACTTTTTAAGACAAAACTAACCTATAGTGGTTACATATGAAACACACTAGTAGATTTGATTCTGCCTTTCCTTACATTCGCTTGCCTTATTAAATGATAGGAAAGAATCAAAATTCATTTGCCGTATTGACTTGTTCATTCTTGTATTCACTTATCTATTCGTCAAGCATTTATTAATCCAACGCTCCTGTAACATCACTCCTCACTAAGTGATGATTCCTTCTGGGGTGCCGTGGAAAGCTTGATTTCCAGCTGGAGGAAGAATAATTTAGTAACCTTTTTAATGATCAGAATCCTAAACAAACCCAATTTTGAAAAATAACATGACTTTGCTAAAAATACATTAAAAAGATAAAGAGATGCTATGAAAATGAAATTTTAATAATGTAAAAAATTGGGGGTTATCAGAAATTCATAAACTGACTTTACTTAGAGCTAGAAAGCCCCTTTGAGACGAGTAAAGTCATGAATGAAAAAATGCATACCTTTTCTTCAATCATTGTCTATATCCCACCGTGATAATGAGGAGTATGCTATGTGTAGTGACTGTGTTTGCAGATGGAGGAGGTTTGGGTAACGGAAGTAACAAAGGTGCTCCCAGAACAAGTACCACATCCAGTTAGCTTACCAGTTAGCAGTCTATTCCTGAAGTATTTGTTTATGAAGATGATTATAACTAGAGAGAAGTCTTATTTTATTTTTTTGTTTATATATGAAGATATCATAAAATGTTTTCTTTTCAAACAGCAATACATTTTTTCTTTGGCAGCACTATTGTTTATTTTAAAAGAAAAGACAGTAACTAATCCCAGCATTTTAAAATGAATAAATAGAGACTTTGATGCTGTAAAGGCAGCATAAAGCCATTTGCCAAATGTCAACAGAGTTCACAAAGAATTCTGTGTTGTAAAAACCTCACAGTTGCCTAGTTTACTCCCTCATCCAAAAAACGAGAGGGACAAGATTCTTTGATATTTTTATGTATAATGTAACTAGAGAATGTGACTTCAGTGATGATGATGATCTAATTGCAATGCTAAGAACCACGGCTAGGCTGGGACTGTGGGTGCACATTGTCAGGCTGGGGAGCGTGGGTAGCTGGTAAAGAAAGCAATGGTGAGAGTATCACTTGGATATTTATTTCTGGATATTATTCTATCTGTTCCATACACTTTGGTGTTTAGAATCTAGATGATGGCTGGATGGGTGCAGTAGCTTAAACCTATAATCCTAACACTTTGGGAGGCTGAGATGGGAGGATCACTTGAGTTGAGGAGTGTAAGACCAGTCTTGGCAACATAGGAAGATCCTGTCTCTACAAAAAAAATTTTTTTTTTAAATTAGCCAGGCATCGTAGCACACACCAGTAGTCCCAGCTACTCAAGACGCTGAGGTGGGAGGATCGCTTGAGCCTGAAAGGTGAAGGCTGCAGTGAGCTGTAATTGTGCCACTGCACTCCAGCCTGGGTGACAGCAAGACCCCATTTTTAAAAAAACAAAAAACAAACCTAGATATGACTAGATAAGATTTCATATTCAGTCATTATTCAGTTATTAGAAAATGAGATTTACAAGGCATCCATGGAGGGGTAAACAATGACACCTGGTTAGTTGGGCTGAGGCTTACAGAGATAGAATCACCTGCACACTGTTGCAGAGCCAGAGCTCCAACCTAGGCTGCTGGACACCATTGAGCACTCTGCTGGACTGTCTCTTGGACAGCTTGCTTTATGGGAACTGCCTTCATACAACTTTAAAAATAAAGTATAGCAGAGTAGCAGTTTGTCCACAGTCAAATATGAAATATATAAATGTTTCACAGGTTCTTTTTTTAATCTTTATTTTAGGTTCAGGGATACATGTGAAGATTTGTTATATGGGTAGACTCAGGTTATGGGGATTTGTTGTACATATTATTTCATCACTCAGGTATTAAGCCCAGTGCCCAATAGTTATCTTTTCTCCTCCTCTCCTTCTTCCCACACTCCCTGCTCAAATAGACCCCAGTGTCTGTTGTTTCCTTCTTTGTTTCCGTGAATTCTCATCAATTAGCTTCCATTTACAAGTGAGAACATGCAGTATTTGGTTTTATGTTTCTGTGTTAATTTGCTAAGGATAGTAGCCTCCAGCTCTATCCATGTTCCCGAAAAAGACATGATCTCATTCTTTTTTATGGCTGCATAGTATTCCTTGGTGTAAATATGCCTCATTCTCTTTATCCAATCTGTCATTGATGGGTATCTAGGTGGATTCCATGTCTTTGTTACTGCAAATAGTGCTGCAGTGAACATGTGTGTGCCTGTGTGTGTCTTTATGGTAGAACGATGTATATTCCTCTGGGTCTATGTCCAGTAATAGAATTGCATAGTCAAATGGTAGTTCTGCTTTTAGCTCTTTGAAGAATTACCACACTGCTTTTCACAATGGTTGAACTAATTTACACTCCCACCAACAGCGTATAAGTGTTCCCTTTTCTCTAAAACCTTGCCAGCATCTGTTATTTTTTGACTTTTTAATAATAGCCATTATGACTGGTATGAGATGGTATCTTGTTTTGATTTGCATTTCTCTAATAATCAGTGATATTGAAGTTTTTTTCATATGCTTGTTGGCCACATGTATGTCTTCTTTTGAAAAGTGTCTGTTTATGTCTTTTGCCCACTTTTTAATGGAGTTGTTTGTTTTTCTCTTGTAAATTTGTTTAAGCTCCTCATAGATGCTGGACATTTGACCTTTGCCAGATACATAGTTTGCAAACATTTTCTCCCATTCTGTTTAACTCTGTTGATAGATTATTTGCTGTGCAGAAGCTTTTAAGTTTATTTAGATCCCATTTGTCAGTTTTTGCTTTTATTGTTATTTCTTTTGTTGTCTTTGTCATGAATCTTTGCCTCTTCCTGTGTTGAGGATGGTATTTACGAGGTTGTGTTCC
The DNA here is from genome assembly GCF_001604975.1 of Cebus imitator. Classification (NCBI taxonomy): domain Eukaryota; kingdom Metazoa; phylum Chordata; class Mammalia; order Primates; family Cebidae; genus Cebus; species Cebus imitator. The sequence continues at coordinate 458,402 of NW_016107570.1, read as the reverse complement.
AGTGTTTCTATAGTAGTGGGTTTTATATTTAAGTTTTGGGTTTTATATTTATATTCCATCTTGAATTGATTTTTGCATATGGTGAAAGAAAGAGGCCAGCTTCAATCTTCTGTCTATGGCTAGGCAGTTATCCCAGCACTGTTAATTGAATAGGCAGTATTTTCTCCATTGCTTGCTTTTGTTCAGCTTTGTTGAAGATCCAATGTTCCTAGGTGTACAGTTTTATTTCTAGACTCTGTTCCATTGGTCTACTCCCTGTTCTTTTACCAGTACCATGCTGTTTTGGTTACTGTATCCTTGTATTATAGTTTGAAGTCAGGTAAGGTGATGCCTCCAGCTTTGTTCTTTTTGCTTAGGATTGTCTTAGCTATTAAGGCTCTTTTTTGGTTCCATGTGAACTTTAAAATAGTTTTTTTCTGGTTCTGTATTTCATAGCTTCTAACTACATTCTATTGTTGGAAATCTTTATATGTTATCCAAATAGGAAAACATTAATTTAAAATTCTTGTCATATACTCTACAAAATATTTATATTCAAGGCACGTTAACCATATGTATTTTTTTTTTTTTTGAGACAGGATCTTGCTCTGTCACCCAAGCTGGAGTGCAGTAGCTCAATCACAGCTCATTGCAGCTTTGACCTCCCATGCTTAAGCAATCCTCCCACCTCAACCTCATAAGTAGCTGGAACAGCAAGTGTGTCCTACCTGGCTGTTTTTTTTTTAATTGCATTTTAGGTTTTGGGGTACATATGAAGAACATGCAAGATTGTTGCATAGGTACACACGTGGCAGTGTGATTTGCTGCCTTCCTCCCCATCACCTACATCTGGCATTTCTCCCCATGCTATCTCTCCCCAACTCCCTACCCCCAACTGTCCCTCCCTTAGCCCCCCCCCCCACAGACCCCAGTGTGTGATGCTCCCCTCCCTGTGTCCATGTGTTCTCATTGTTCAACACCCGCCTATGAGTGAGAACATGTGGTGTTTGATTTTCTGTTCTTGTGTCAGTTTGCTGAGAATGATGGTTTCCAGGTTCATCCATGTCCCTACAAAGGACACAAACTCATTGTTTTTGATGGCTGCATAATATTCCATGGTGTATATCTGCCACATTTTCCCTGTCTAGTCTATCATCAATGGGCATTTGAGTTGGTTCCAGGTCTTTGCTATTGCAAACTGTGCTGCAATGAACATTCGTGTGCATGTGTCCTTGTAGTAGAACGATTTACAATCCTTTGGATATATACCAGTAATGGGATTGCTGGGTCAAATAGAATTTCTATTTCTAGGTCCTTGAGGAATCACCACACTGTCTTCCACAGTCGTTGAACTAACTTACACTCCCACCAACAGTGTAAAAGTGTTCCTACTTCTCCACATCCTCTCCAGTATCTGTTGTCTCCAGATTTTTTAATGATCGCCATTCTAACTGGCATGAGATGGTATCTCAATGCAGTTTTGATTTGCATTTCTCTAATGACCAGTGACGCCAAGCATTTTTTCATATGTTTGTTGGCCTCATATATGTCTTCTTTTGTAAAGCGTCTGTTCATATCCTTCGCCCACTTTTGAATGGGCTTGTTTGTTTTTTTCTTGTAAATCTGTTTTAGTTCTTTGTAAATTCTGGATATCAGCCCTTTGTCCAATGGGTAAACTGCAAAAATTTTTTCCCATTCTGTTGGTTGCCGATTCACTCTAATGACTGTTTCTTTTGCTGTGCAGAAGCTGTGGAGTTTGATTAGGTCCCATTTGTCTATTTTGGCTTTTGTTGTCAATGCTTTTGGTGTTTTGGTCATGAAGTCCTTGCCTACACCTATGTCCTGAATGGTTTTGCCTAGATTTTCTTCTAGGGCTTTTATGGTGTTAGGTCTTATGTTTAAGTCTTTAATCCATCTGGAATTAATTTTAGTGTAAGGTGTCAGGAAGGGGTCCAGTTTCTGCTTTCTGCACATGGCTAGCCACTTTTCCCAACACCATTTATTAAACAGGGAATCCTTTCCCCATTGCTTGCTTTTGTCAGGTTTGTGAAAGATCAGATGGTTGAAGATATGTTGTGTTGCCTCTGAGGCCTCTGTTCTGTTCCATTGGTCTATATTTCTGTTTTGGTACCAGTACCATGCTGTTTTGATTACTGTAACCCTGTAGTATAGTTTGAAGTCTGGTAGTGTGATGCCTCCCGCTTTGTTCTTTTTGCTTGGAATTGACTTGGCTATGCGGGCTCTCTTTTAGTTCCATATGAAGTTTAGGGTGGTTTTTTCCAGCTCTGTGAAGAAGGTCATTGGTAGCTTGATGGGGATAGTGTTGATTCTGTAAAGTATTTTGGTCTCTATGGCCATTTTCACGATATTGATTCTTCCTAACCATGAACATGGAATGTTTCTCCATCTGTTTGTGTCCTCTCTTATTTCGTTGAGCAGTGGTTTGTAGTTCTCCTTGAAGAGGTCCTTTATGTTCCTTGTTAGTTGTATTCCTAGGTATTTTATTCTCTTTGTAGCAATTGTGAATGGCAATTCATTCTTGATTTGGCTCTCTTTAAGTCTGTTATTGGTGTATAAGAATGCTTGTGATTTTTGCACATTGATTTTGTATCCTGAGACTTTGCTGAAGTTGCTTATCAGTTTCAAGAGATTTGGGGCTAAGACAATGGGGTCTTGTAGATATACAATCATGTCATCTGCGAATAGAGGCAATTTGACTTCCTCCTTTCCTAATTGAATACCCTTTATTTCTTTTTCTTGCCTGGTTGCTCTGGCTAGAAATTCCAATACTATATTGAATAGGAGTAGTGAGAGAGGGCATCATTGTCTAGTGCCAGATTTCAAAGGAAATGCTTCCAGTTTTTGCCCATTCATCATGATATTGGCTGTTGGTTTGTCATAAATAGCTTTTATTATTTTGGGATATGTTCCGTCAATACCTAGTTTATTGAGGGTTTTTAGCATAAAGGGCTGTTGAAGTTTGTCAAAGGCTTCTCTGCATCAATTGAGATAATCATGTGGTTTTTGTCTTTGGTTCTGTTTATGTGGTGAATTACATTTACAGACTTGCATATGTTGAACCAGCCTTGCATCCCCAGGATGAAGCCTACTTGATCATGGTGGATAAGCTTTTTGATGTGCTGTTGCAATCAGTTTGCCAGTATTTTATTGAAGATTTTTGCATCTATGTTCATCATGGATATTGGCCTGAAGTTTTCTTTTCTTGCTGAGTCTCTGCTGGGTTTTGGAATCAGGATGATGTTAGTGTCATAAAATGATTTGGGAAAGATTCCCTCTTTTTGGATTGTTTGTAATAGTTTCAGAAGGAATGGTACCAGCTCCTCTTTGTGTGTCTGGTAGAATTCCGCTGTGAACCCAACTGGACCTGGGCTTTTTTTGGCTGGTAAGCTCTTAATTGCTGCCTCAACTTTGGACCTTGTTATTGGTCTATTCAGAGTTTCAACTTCTTCCTGGTTTAGGCTTGGGAGGATGCAAGTGTCCAGGAATTTATCCATTTCTTCCAGGTTTACTAGTTTATGTGCATAGAGTTGTTTGTAATAATCTCTGATGATGGTTTGAATTTCTGTGGAATCTGTGGTGATATCCCCTTTATCATTTTTTATTGCATCTATTTGATTATTCTCTCTCTTATTTTTAAATCTGGCTTATGTTCTGTCTATTTTGTTGATCTTTGTGAAAAACCAGCTCCTGGATTTATTGATTTTTTGAAGGTTTTTTTGTGTCTCTATCTCCTTCAGTTCTGCTCTGATCTTAGTTATTTCTTGTCTTCTGCTAGGTTCTGAGTTTTTTTGATCTTCCTCCTCTAGCTCTTTCAATCTTGATGATAGGGTGTCAATTTTAGATCTCTCCTTCCTTCTCATGTGGGCATTTATTGCTATATATTTTCCTCTAGACACTGCTTTAAATGTGTCCCAGAGACTCTGGCATGTTGTGTCTTCATTCTCGTTGGTTTTGAAGAACATCTTTATTTCTGCCTTCATTTCATTGTTTATCCAGTCAACATTCAAGAACCAGTTGTTCAGTTTCCATGAAGCTGTGCAGTTGTGAGTTAGTTTCTGAATTCTGAGTTCTAACTTGATTGCACTGTGGTCTGAGAGACTGTTTGTTACGATTTCCTTTCTTTTGCATTTGCTGAGGAGTGATTTACTCCCAATTATGTGGTCAATTTTAGAGTAGGTGTGATGTGGTGCTGAGAAGAATATATTTTCTGGGGATTTGGGGTGTAGAGTTCTGTAAATGTCTATTAGGTTTGCTTGGTCCAGGTCTGAGTTCAAGTCCTGATATCCTTGTTATATTTCTGTCTCATTGATCTGTCTAATATTGACAGTGGGGTGTTAAAGTCTCCCACTATTATTGTGTGGCAGTCCAAGTCTCTTTGTTAAGTCATTAAGAACTTGCCTTATGTATCTGGGTGCTCCTGTATTGGGTGCATATATATTTAGGATCGTTAGCTCCTCTTGTTGCATTGATCCTTTTACCATTATGTAATGTCCTTCTTTGTCTCTTTTGATCTTTGTTGGTTTAAAGTCTATTTTATGAGAGATGAGAATTGCAACTCCTGCTTTTTTT
>NW_016107570.1:427402-452838 GCF_001604975.1 Cebus imitator | reverse complement strand
TGATATCCTCTCTTTTGCTTGGTCAATTCAGCTGTTCAAACTTGCGTATGCTTTGCCAAGTTCTTGTGTTGTGTTTTTCACCTCCGTCAATTCACTTATATTCCTCTCTAAGTTGTTTATCCTCGTTAGCATTTCATCAAATCTTTTTTCAAGGTTCTTAGTTTCTTTGCATTGGATTAGAACATGTTCTTTTAGCTCAGAGAAGTTTCTTATTACCCACCTTCTGAAGCCTGATTCTGTCAATTCATCACATTCTCCATCCAGCCGTGTTCCCTTGCTGGTAACAAGTTGTGATCTCTTGTCGGAGGAGAGGCGTTCTGGTTTCGGGTGTTTTCATCCTTTTTCTGCTGGTTTCTTCCCATCTTTGTGTATTTATCCACCCGTCATCTTTGTAGTTGTTGACTTGCAGATTGGGTCTCTGAGTGGACATCTGGTTTGCTGATGATGAAGTTATTTCTGTTTCTTAGTTTTCCTTTTAACAGTCTGGCCCCTCTGCTGTAGGACTGCTGAGGTCCACTCCAGGCCCTGCTTACCTGGGGATCACCTGCAGCAGCTGCAGAACAGCAAGGGTTGCTGCTGGTTTCTTCTTCTGCTATCTTTGTCCCAGAAGGATACCTGCCACCTGGCTAGTTTTTAAAAAAATTTTTGTAGAGATAGGGCCTCCCTGTGTTGCCCAAGATAGACTCAAACACTCTGCCTGCTTCAGCCTCCCACAGTGCTGGGATTAAAGGCATGAACCACCATGCCCAGCCCTCTTTTATTAAAATAGTTTTTATTATAAAGGCAATTTATGTGCAGTCTAGGTTTCTTTAAAAACTTAGAAAGAGACCAGACATGGTGGAATACCTGAAATCCCAGCACTTTGGGAGGCCAAAGTGAGAGGATTGCTTGAAGCCTAGAGTTAGAGACCAGCCTGGCAACAAAGCAAGGTCCTGTCTCAATAATGATAATAAGCCAGACATGGTGGTGTATTCCTGTACTGCCACCTCTCAGGAGACTGAGGTGGGAGGATTGTGTGAGTCTAAGAATTCAGGGTGCAGTGAGCCATGATTGCACCACTGCACTCCAGCCTGGGTGACCGAGCAAGACTCAAACACACCACACACACACACACACACACACACACACACACACACACACACAACACATGTATAGAAAAAATAAAAATATAAATTACTCACAATCTCAGCACACTCCCAAATAATCAATGCTAATTCTTAGTTATTTTCTTCTATTCTTTTTCCAAGCAAGTATAGTACTAATAGCAATTACATGGATTGCACAGTTTTAATTCCCTGTTTTTTAAATTTAGCATTTTATCATGAGCATTTTTCCATATCACTTAACATTATTTCAAACAGGATTTATATGTATACAAAATATTTTACCTTAAAAAGACTTCATAACTTATACATTTGCCAATTATTGGACACTTAGGTTGTTTCTAGCTTTTCCCAATTTAAAATTATCAGCAGGGAACATCTTTGAACTGAAACCTTGTCTTATCTCTGATTATTTCCTTAGTAAAATAACTATGTCAAGTAATATGACTATTTTAAAACTCTAAATATATTTTACAAAAAAAATACTTCTGTAAAGTTTATACCAGGTTACACTGCAAGCCACATTGCTTGAGAGTTCTCATCTTACTGTACTCTCATAGGAATTTTTATCATTAAATAAAAAAAATCTTTATCCACATATTAGCTTAAAATGGCATTTCAGTGTCATTTTACTTAACATTTTTGGACTACTAGTGTACGTGTTTTCTATGTGTTTATTTGCCATTTGTCTTCTGTTAATTTTCTGTCTCTTCACTTATTTTCTGTTGAGGTTGTATAGTTTTCCTCACTTTTTGCAAAAGTTCTTTAGGTATTAGGTAGCTGAGCCTTCTCCAGCTCACATTTATTGTAATTATGTTCTCCAATTTTGCATTCCCTTTTTGCTTTTGTTCATGGCGTTTTATACAGTCAAATTTAATGATATTTTTTCTTTTGTAACTTCTTTCTTTGCTTTAACAATTTAAGGGCTTTTTGTCTTAACAGTAGATAAATATTCAGCTATATTTTCTGCATTTGTGATTTTTTTTTACCTAATTCTTAATCTGTAGGAAATTTATTTTAATATAAGGCAGGGATACAAGTTTATTTTTTCCCAATAAGTGTCTCAGGACCGTTTGTTACATGTTCCCTACTTTGCTTATTGCTTTGTGTAACATATAAAATTTTATATATCATCTACCATGTGTAGACACCTCAGGTATAAATTACATTTTACAAATAATGTCACAATAGAAACAAGTAGATAAAAAAGAACTCTGGTACAGCCCACTGAGAGAAACATACTATATTACAGCTATAACAATTATGTAACTAAATTTCTATTTGCCTTCTAAAGGTTTTTATTGCTTGTAGCCATTTGCTAACTCCTGAAGAAACTTCTACCTTTTCTTGTCCCAAGGAGTTGATTAATTACTTTTGTATGAGACAAAATAATAAAGATTGGAATCCAGAATGAGTCCTTCACTGGGGTGAAGCAGAGGCTGATGGGACTGGGAGGTAGGTGGGTAAAGTAATAGATGCAAGAGCAGGAACCACCCACCAGGCACTAGGAAAAGTTCCATCTGGCCAGACATACTGGCAATAGCGTGCCCTGACTAGTGTTTGGGGGCAAAACATAACAGTCTCTTAACAAGCTGCTCAGAACGGGTAATTCTAAGACATTTGCTCAGGTGTGAACAGGACAACTTTTTGAGGTATGGAAATAAAATCATATTTTTTTTCTTATCCACTTACAAATTTTTTTCATGTATTTTGTAAAATAGATAATATTTTCATGTAATGGTGTAAGAACATAACTTATTAAAAATAAATATACATAATGGAGGTGCTTGCACTTTTTTTTTACTAATAGACATGATATCCAATAAAATTGGCAGTCACCAGTTGAGATCATGTGACTTCAGGAAGATCTGTACACCAACTTGCAGTTCATGGGTGGGACAGAAAGAGAGTAACTTAAGCCTGTATTGGAAGGTCAGGTGGACTGGGGTCTCAGGGAAGGAAGATAAGCATGGGGAATCAAGGCAGAAGCCAGTAATAATCAGAGAAAAGACATGTTCAAGGTAACTGCAGCAGGGTGGTGAGGGGCTGGGCTGCTGAGTTTGTTTCTGCAGCAAGTGAGGTTCAAGTGATTGGCAACACTGGAAAGGAGAACAGGTTACAGAACCTATGGCCCAGGCTACCTGTTCAGCCATTTTCATTTGTCATTGTGCAAGTGTCTATTACATAATCAAGGGTACCCTTGATCAATAACATCTGGAGCCTACATTCTATTTCCATTTTTTTAAGTCCACCAATAAGCAATTGCGCAGCAAATTTTATCAGTGTTAAAAGCTGTCGTATTCTGTCTAGTCAACCCATCCTCACCTTTCCTAAAGTGTCCATTGTGGAGGCTCTGGGAAATTGATGTTGCCCCTAGTCTTGAGTTAAAATAGGCAAGGCCTCTTTTTTCTGTAAATTTTACTCAATAAATGCATAATTTCTGTGCATTAAATGGTGCCCACAATCATTGAAACTACTAGCTCACCTCCTAAAAATCAGCATTTTACTATGTGCTTTTTAATGTAAGATCATTCCCTAATTGAACAAGCATTACGTAATACGTGTCGTTAATGTGTCATTAACTAGTTCAGTTAGCAAGGCCATGGAATAGATATTCCTGTAAATCAACTACCTTTACAGTCACTAACTAACTGACTTGGTTTCATAGCATAGGCATTTATTTCAATTACACTGTGGTTCCTGTTATGATCAAATGAGATCAACTATGTGACATGATTTTGAAAACCGTATTATAATAGTGGATGAATGAATACGTGTGTGGGTGTAGGTGGTTTACAGACAGAATGTGTAACACAGGCATGTAACTTGTAACTGAAACTTTTACAAAACCTAACTCATTCTCATTCTATAAAAATGTGTACATACATGTGCATATACACACACTGTGATAATGTATTTGTGTATTTGAGGTTTATAAATATTTAGTTTTAGAGTTCTGACAAGTAAATAGTTTCACTTCATCTGGATAAAGATCAGCATCGGGAACTATAAAAATGGCCATGATTTCAAATTGTTGAATAATTTGATTGCATATTTACTTTTTAGTAGTATGTTGGCATGCACATAGATCCAGCTTTCCTTTCAACAAACAGCAATGTAGAAGATTTCCTTAAATGGTTACTCTTTCCTCAGTAAGAGCAACCATATAAAAATTATAGACTTATTAGTCACCATAGCTGAAAGTATTGCATAAGGTTAACACAGTCCCCTTGTGGTGATATGTTTTTACATCAGATTTATTAAGATCAGAGTTGGTTTTAACTACAGCAATGACACTGCTATTATTAAATAAGAGATGGGAGGCCTAATAGATAATTGTCTATTTCTTTCTAGACATTTATGTGTTTTTATTAGGATAATAAATGCAGGATTATCAGCATCATGATCATAGGGGTTTTTTTTTGTTTGTTTTTGAGTAATATCCGTAATGGCAAGCTCATTTTATTTTATAACCTACCCACACACAGACCTACAGTGAAGCAAAACAGATCCTGAAATATGTTTGTTACCATTGGCTTTAAAGAAACTTCAGTGATGTTTGCCTCAATATTTTAAAAGAAAAAAGATTGGTACGTTTCTGAATAGATGTCACTGTGTCCTTCGAATGAAGCTAATACTACTGAAAAGAAATGGATTGTCTTGTCTTTTACCAGTGAACATCTTCACCTGAACAAAACCCATCAGGAAAAATAAAGGGTTTTCAGAAGTGTAGTTGTTGTTGTTTAAGCAGATACTAGTTATTTCATCCTTACAAATATGTTATATATAATGTTTATATATATATGTATATATTTCATCACAAACCAACATCCACAGAAACACACATGCTTGTTTGACTTCTTCCTTTATTCCTTGAAACACTTTTGAGAGACCTGAAATCATCCTATTTATATGGCAAGAGGGGAAAGGAATCAAGCTGACTTTTCCATTTTACAATGTGCCTGGGATTGTGTTCTGTATTTTAGTGACATTTTCTCATTCAACCCCTCAAAGCCCTGCATGGCATAATATGGTCTACATTTACAGATAAGAAAAACAAGATGTGGAGAAGCTAAGAAATCCACCCAAAAGTACAAAGCTCCTGGCAGAGCCAGGATTGGATGCCAAGTATCAAGGTTCCAGTACCAATAGCCCTACATACACTCAATTATACAGAAAGTTTTAATGAGGCTGGGTTTGACAACTACATGATAAGTAGAAGCTTTTGATTGATAAGATTCTTCAAAAACTCAGAGGGTTTATTGCCAAGTTTATTTTCTCCTAGAAACATTTTTGTCGTTGTTGTTGTTGCTGGCACGGACAGTTATAAAAATAAATTAGAAGCAAACAGATAACAGTTTCTTGGCTGCCTTTATGTCTGTGAGCCTAACACGGCTCCCAGAAGGAAAAATATGCTGCAAGGAGGCTTATATGCTATTGCTTATTTAGGGATCCTTTGACCACTTATTTACAATATCCAGTTACAGCCATGCTACTTTCCTTTTTGGGCAAAAGCACATATTCGCTTGACCATTATTTTGGCGGAAGCTGACATTGCCGGTCACTTCCAACATGTCCTTGTGTACCCTAGCTCATAATTGCAGCATTTGAGCTTGGAGCTCCCCTAACAACACAATTATCGCCAAATTTACCATCGTTGGGAACATTGGTGAGGCCTGCTTCAGAGGCCTCTTTGTCATATTGCAGATATGCTTCGCCTTGCATCATAAATGCATTTCTAAAAGTAGTTTCCTATTGAGTTATTTCGTAATAACATATTTTCTAACTACAAAATACACATTCATTGTGGACAAATTTGGAACTTCAGAAAATTTCCAATAAGTATTGCAATATTTATTTATATTTTATAAAATATAAATACATAACCTGTCATTGCAGCATCCAGGGATAGCCATCATTAAAACGTGTTGGTTTACTTCCTGTATAACCCTTTAAAGCATATATACATGCATTCCCCACATACTTACACAGACACACACACATATACACATGTGCATATATATATACATTTTTATGGTTATATATATCCTATTGTTGTGTACCAGATGAATATCAGAACTATATATATATATTTTTAAATTTTTTAAAATATTTGTTTATTTTTTATTATTTTTTGGAGACAGAGTCTTGCTCTGTCACCCAGGCTGGAGTGCAGTGGTGTGATCTTGGCTCATTGCAACCTGTGTTTCCTGGGTTCAAGCGATTCTTGTGCCTCAGCCTCCTGAGTAGCTGGGATTACAATTATACACCACCACACCTAATTTTTGTATTTTTAGTAGAGACAGGGTTTCACCATGTTGCCCAGGCTGGTCTCGAACTCCTGGCCTCAATTGATCCGCCCACCTCAGCCTCCCAAAGTGCTGAGATTATAGGCATGAGCCACCAGTCCTGGCCTGTATATATATATATATTCTTTTTTATTCTGCATTGTTCACTTGACAGTTTTAAGAAGGATTTTCCCATATCTGTTAGGATTCTAGAAAAATCCGATATTCTAATGGTGGCACAGGAATCCATTTTACTTATAACAAAATGATTTATTTAATATTTAGCAATTCTCTCATTGTTGGGCATTTTAAATTTTCCTCTTCTTTCTCTATTATAAATAGTGCTTCACTAAGCATCTTTGTAGAAATATTAATCTATATCTCTGGTTAATTACTTTGGCAAAATTTTTGAAAATGTTATTACTGGGTCAAAGAGTTTAAATGGTTTCAAACTTGTTGAGACATACTAAATATACTTCCAGATAGTTTTTAAAACAAATTATAACCCTACATTAAAAAAAAAAAAAAATTCTGGTGGCTCACACCTATAATCCCAGCTCTTTGGGAGCCCAAGGCAGGCAGATCACCTGAGGTCAGGAGTTTAAGAGCAGCCTGGCCAACATGGTGAAACCACGTCTCTACTAAAAATAAAAAAATTAGCTGGGCATGGTGGCACATACCTGTAATACCAGCTACTTGGGAGGCTGAGGCAAGAGAATCACTTGAACCTAGGAGGCGGAGGTTGCAGTGAGCTGATATCTCACCATTGCACTCCAGCCTGAGCAACAAGAGTGAAATTTCATCTTAAAAAAAAATTCTTTAAAGAAATTTTATAGAGAATCCTCATTTTTAGAAAGAGCAAACATTATATATTTATTAATATGTAACTCTGGAGTTTTGTAAAATTTTGTCTAGTTAGACACTTGTGAATGGGAAATTGAGGCCTCAGTTCCATATAAGGGACAAACACAAAAAGCTGGCCAAAAGCAGGTACATTTCTATGATCAATTAAGAAGAAAAACAGTTGAGTCTTCTGTGAAATGATTTTGATAGCTGGGGTGATTTTCGATGGGGGAATATGTTACTGTTTCTCTTTAATGTTGTGATATATTTTTGCTCTTACATGACTCTGTAGTAAAAACAGGAATCGTATTACTCAACCTTCTTCATGTAGCAATATCAGGCTGTGAAATTCATATTGCTCAGACAGTGGTTCTCCAACTATGATGTAGGTAGGAAATACTGCGCCTGCTGTCTCTTAAATGTAGAGTCCTGAGCTTCATTCCTAAGACCCCGATTCATTTGCTTTAGATAACACCAAGAGCTATTCATTTTTAACAAGCACCCCAGTTAATTCTAAGGCAGATGGTCCAAGGCCATATTGTGAGAAAAGCCAGTACAATGATGGAGAATTCTGACTTTAATACTTTGACAATGGATCTACATCTGTCTGTAAGTTATTTAACTGCTCACTGCCTCCATTTCCTCATCTATAAAGGAGGGAAGAAAATGCCAGTCTCCTCCACCTGGGATTCTTGTGAGGATTAAATGAAATAAGCCATGCAAATGAATTTAACCCAGTCTACAGCATATAGTAAATAATAAATGAAAACCCATTATTATTACTGTTGTCACTAGTATTCATATTGACATCATGATTTTTGCATTGGAAAATGTAAATGTACAATTTTAAATGATTAGCATTGTTGCTGGATTACTGATTGCAATTTGTCCTGCTGTCTTTTCTGACATTGCTAAATTTCTTTTACTTAAATATTGTCCTTATTTTTCTCTTGTTCCCACCCATGCACACCAGTGGAGTTGAAATTGAGTTGAGATCAAATGTAGCAGGTGTTACTCAGAGAATTTGGTAAGACTAGTTGAAAAAGGATCAATGAAACTTTATCAAAAGTAAAATAGTGGTTATCCCGGTCACCTGCTTAGATAACCCATTAGGAAGTGTGAGGTTCTCCAGGCCACCATAGAGCTATGATCTGCACCTTGTATCAGCCACAGCAAGTAATTGCACAGTAAATTTCCTCTCACCTAGTTTAACAGTAAAACCTGTTAAAAAAAACATGGAGGGGGCTGAGCATAGTGGCTCACACCTGTAATCCTAGCACTTTGGGAGGTGGAAGTCGGTGGTTTGCCAGAGCTCAGGAGTTCAAGACCAGCCTGGACAACATAGTGAAACCTAGTCTCTAATAAAATAGAAAAAATTAGCTGGGCATGGTGGTGCGCACCTGTAGTCCCAGCTACTTGGGAGGCTGAGGCAGGGGAATTGCTTGAACCTGTAAGAGGGAGGTTGCAATAAGCCGAGATCGTGCCACTGCACTCCAACCTGGGCAACAGAGCAAGACTCTGTCTAAAAAAAAAAAAACAAAAAAAAAAACCATGGAGGGTGTTTTATTTTTTTTTGTTTTTGTTTTCTTTTGTTTTGTTTTTTTGAGATGAGATCTCATTATGTTGCACAGGCTGGAGCACAGTGACTATTCATAGGTCTGATCATGGCACACTATAGACTCAAACTCCTGTGCTCAAATGATCCTCCCATGTCAGCTTCTTGAGTAGGTGGGACTACAGATATAACCCACCATGCCTGACCATGGAGTTCTTAAAAATGGATATTGACATACATGTATAGAAGATTCATTCAATAAATAGTTATCACATTCCTAGACTTGGTATGAGAACCATGCTAGGTATTGGAAATACAGAAATGAATATATTAATATTAAAATCACTTAATTCAGCTGTTCCCTGTGATAATCTTTCTGAAACAAAGCAAAACAATACAGAATCTTTAGGCACTATTCAATTTGTGGCTACTTCCTCCTAAAGATTAATGTATCTGAACTTGCTGGCTGCTAGATATTTTAGTCATTTCAAAATGTACTGATTTGGCTAAAGAATCTACTTTGACTAAAATAGGGTACCTTAAAGCACAAGTCAAGTGTGTTAAGAGCAAATACAATATCAGCAAATATCTGTAAAATCCCCAGAGAAAAGTCCTCTCAAAGGCCTACTTATTTCAAGTCAAATTTAGTTAAACTACATAACTTAGACAGTCCCCTGAGTATCAGTGGAGTTTCTCCCAGAGCTGTGACTTTGTCAAGCTAAGTTATCCTTTCTCCTGACCTTTGGAAAGAGGCAGCATTTATTGTTTTGTGTGTGTCCTTAAGCTGGGTGCTTAGCAAATATTCTCTCATTAAAACCTAAAACAGCCTTTTCTTACACCTAGAACCTTGTAAAAAATATGTCAGGAACAGGATGATCACCTTATAAGGCGCAGGCAGCCAAGAAGCTGTTTTCTTTTTCAGTCAAGTGTAGAGAGCATCCATGATGCCAAGTTCTTGGCTGTGGCTGGTACAGGCGGGTGCAGTAGGAGGCATAGTTGCCACTCCTCAGAAAGAACAGGGACATGGCTGGACCCATTGTCCTTCTTACTCTGGGCCAGGCAGGGTAGCAGACCTAGTTGTTGAATGCCCCTTTATTGATAGTTATTTAACTTCAATAGGATCTTGTTTTTATGGTAGGCAGATTGTCCTTAATTGGTTTGAACTTTGTCCTCTTTTCATAGCAGAAATTCTTAATCTCCTGTCCACAAATAAGCTTTGGAGATCTGCTTACCTCCCTTAAAATAACAAAAATGTACAGCATTTAGTAAGTGTCACACAGTGTGCTGAACACTTCACATGCTTTATCTCCTCTAAACTTAATAACGACCCATCACATAGGTACTGTTTTTATTCCCATTTTGAAAATGAAATTTAAAGAGATTAAATGATATGAAGAAGGTCACAAAACTATGTAGCAGTAGAGTCATGATTTTAGGCCAGGCTAACTCCAAAGCCCTTAGCTTAACCACTAGGCTATACTGAACTTTATGGAATTACATCCAAAAAGGGTGTGTGTGTGTGTGTGTGTGTGTGTGTGTGTGTGTGTGTGTTTATGAATTTTTCTGAAGACTTACATTTCCAAAGATTTATAAGTCATCTGATTCTTAAAGCAGTCTCTTATCTCCAAAATTTGAAATGCTTTGCAACAGGGTGGCTATATTTATGAACTTTTATTAGAATGACCTAAACAGATAAAATGTTCTCCTGAGTCCAGAGCAGGGTCTAAACTTATTGGGATACTATACTCGTGTGATCAACTGAATCACTTGGTTAGTTAACTAGAAGATCTGCAGGTTTTGAGCCGAGCTTAGTGCTTTACAGACATGTGCCATTCATTTGTCACCTATACCACTCATCCAATATTCAAAGAACTATGACGGCCGAAGGAAAATAAGTGGGTGAACACAGGTGCAAAGAAATCATAAATTTGAAGCATTCTATTTAAAATTATCATCTGTTGCTAAAACTGGCATGTTACTCCAAACATCAATTGCAATACGCTATTCAATAAAGGTTTTCAACTAGTTTATAATAGGTAAATTGCTCCTTTCAGAAAAACCAGTCACATCCTCTCTCTACTCTGACAAAGTCATAGTCAAATAAAATAATGGTCCTAGAGTAAATATAATAACAGAATTTTGTTCTGATAGAGACTCTAAGTATACTAATACCCCCCTTAAAAATATAGGTAGGCTGCCTGAATGAGAAGGTTGTGTCATGGCTGTTAGTTTCAATAACTGAAAGGGTTGACAGAGATTATTGCATTAGTGCCTCACTGGCCTCAAGATGCATGCAATGAGTAAAATTAAGACCATCTTATTAAAATACCAAAGCAATGTATAAGAAATTCTCATGTATTAAAGGGGAAAGAAGAAAAAGGAATTTCACATTTGCTGAGCATGCACTACTTTCAAAACTCTGTTCTAGGTGCTTTCATATTCATTAACTCATTTTAATATGTGAGTGCTTTATAATCCTTTTTGAACAAGTGTGGAATGTTTCAGGCTCAGAGAGGGTCCCCTAGCTGACAAGTAACAGAACCTTTGCTTAAGGTTCCCTAGCTGACAAGTAACAGAACCTGTTCAAATTCAGATCTGATTTCAACGTGCATGTTGTTTTTTTCTATGACTTGATGCTTTAGAAACTAAATGGCATTTGGGAACCTAGAGTTAAAGCATCAGTATTTTACTAAGGGGCCATTGGATCATTGACAGGCAACAAATTATAATGGATAAAAATACAAATTTCAGGCAAGCCACTTCTCTTAGCACCATTGCTTAATGTGGAATAGTGATAAAAGTCAAATGAGACAATGGATGTGAGATGCTGAAAATAGCACATTCTCTGTTGTTATCTATTGTGATTATTGTGTTACCCTTGGAAAAAGGCCCATGGAACGGTGGCAGCTGTGCCCCCTGGACAGTGAACCACCAACCTAAAGATTGTCTGGGCAGGCTTGCCTTCGGGAGTTCATGCATGTCAGCTCTAATTCTGTCCAGAATTCAGTGGCAGAGAGCAGAGTTGAGGAGAGTTTCAAAGGTAGTAAGGTCTTCGGTGAGGAGGCATTTCAGCAAAGTGATTCGTGTTGTCAACGCTATTAAAGATGTTGAAGGACAGACTTTCTACCTGAGACATCAACTAAAGTTTGAAGCTTCAAGGAGAAGGCATAGTTCTATCAACAGACAGCAGTACAGCACCAACACTTAAACCCTATGTGGTAGATTTAAATGCTGAGCCCTCAAAATCATTTGCCTGTTTTACTTTAGCTCCAGCAAAGGGGTAGGGAAACCCTTCTTCTTTCATCCCTCTTCCATGTTTGCTGTTGCTTAAGCAGTATTTATTTTGGTAACAGGAATACCTAGCCTTGCCACTTAATCTCCACCATTCCAAAGAAAATCTTTCTGAGGTCATCTTAACGTCATCTCTGTGCAATAAATATTCTCAGGTTTCTCGTTATTCCCAAGGACACTGACCTCACGTTTCATATTGTCTTAAAGTCAAAAGTACCTTTGTTCTTAACTCACACCACGTATGTATGAGACTGGGATACGAGAGAGATTGTTACATCTTGCTTGATATGTTTTGGCATTACAGGTAGTGTAGGTTTTGTTATTACAGTTTAACTTTCAAAATGTGTATGAGATTTCTCAGGTGAAATACAACCTTTGATGTGCTGTTCCAAAGGATAGCTATCATTCAGAGGAATCATTTCTAAAAGATGGCACTCTTTCTCCTTCCAGTTCTTCTGTTCATTAGCAGGGCCGGGGAACAGAAGAGGCAGTTTTTGTTATTTCAAATGAGAGCATCAAAGATCAAAGTCCGAGCTGCTCAACAAAAGTCAAATGACCTTTTTTCCTACTCCATTCATAAATACACAAGAGCTGATGTTTCATTATGTTTAAATATAAAATGCACACTCCTACTTTGTTTTCTTTATATGTGAGCATGGAATATGTATTTGAAGAATTGAGTGTTCTTCAAATGCTCATCTAATCACTGTTACCTACTCATCCAAATACAAATGACAAGGTCTCAGTTTACTGTTGTTCTTTTTTTACAAGAATTATCAATTTTGGTTGAGGAACACAAAGGACAAATATGTCATTATTAGCTAACCATGCCTATTATTAGTTTTGTGCCTTCATAATGTAAGTAAATAGCCACAAATACATGGCGCTTATCACACACTAGGCATGATTCTGAATGGCATTTTCTCCATGTTATTGAAGAAGAGACTAAGGCATGGAGAGAGTAACTTGGCCAAACTCACAAGGCTAAAAAGGCAGAGAATCAGGTTTTCAACTCAGATTGCCTAGACCCTGTGTTCTTAACTATCATCATATAATGTCTCTCTTACTGTTTCTCACTGAAGATGACAGAGATTAAAATCTCAGGAATAAATATACCCTCCACAGGTAGGCATATGCATAGACTTCACATGTAATGAATAACAAAATGACTGCCTTTCACATAAAGCTACGAAGCAAGCATATCATGAGTATTGTGTGCACACACTGATTAGAACACATTACACATTTCTTATCATTGAGTTCACACACACACACACACACACACACACATACCCCTATATGAGGGCAATATGATTTTTCCATGTGATAAAGAAGGAAAGGGAAGTTCAGACAGATTAGGTGAACTATCCAACATTGTTCAGATAGCAAGTAACAGATTTAAGATGCAAACATAGACCAGAGACCGTTATTTCAGACCATGATGACTTTTCTCACCAGTTATTCATTCACTTAATTGCTTCATATACATTTACTGAGTACCTGCTATCTGTCAATGTCTTGTAAATCAATGCAGGAAAATCAGAAGATTTGAATTCACAGCATCTAGGTTCATATCTCAGCTCCATCATTAATGAGCAAACCAGTAAGCCTCTCATCATTAACCAAACCAATAAACCTCTCATCATCATTAACCAGCAAACCAGTTTGCAGTTTCATTATCAAGAAAATGGGTTGACAAAAAATATTTATTTCACAGAAATATTATGAAGTGCAAATAAAATAATGGATGTATAGAAATTGGCAAATGGTCAAGCAAACATGAATGCTAATTTTATTATGATGAGTAAAGTAAATGATATAGAGACCCCCAACCTCAAACAGCTGGGGAGGGGTAGCTGATAAGGGGAGAAATGTGTCTAAAGTCAGTTGTAATACCCTGAGATAATGCTTGATTGAGAGTGTGAATAAGATGCTTGGAATTGTGGAAGGAAGAACTGGAGGTCATATTACACATTTCTTACTACATATTAAGCTTTGAAAAGTAAGACTTATTTCATGAGGCAGAAATTGGTAGGATCTGAAACTTCATTACCTGTAAAGTATATTCCAGGAGTGAGAAGAGTGTGACCAGAAATATCTTTGGAGGGGCCAGAAACAAGATTTAAAGGGAATTGGGACCCGATTTTAAAGTAACCTAAGTGCCACGTTAAAGAATCCACTTTTATCGGCAAGAGTAGTCATTCAAGGAAGTAAAATAATCACATTTTCCAACCGCCTCAAGCTATCTCCTTTTCCTTCCTTCTTTTCTTCCTTCCTTTTTCCTTTCTTCCTCTCCTTCCTTCCTTCTCTCCGTCTCTCCTTTTTTCCCTTCTTTCTCCTTCCCATTTAACCACACACGAAACTCCAACAATAGTGTAGAAAGTAGTGTTGAGGAGTTGGGCATGTGGGCAGGGACACCACCAAGGAAGCTGATTTGATATAACCTGCTGACGACAGCTTTGGCTCTTCTCACCCTCCCTCCCAAGTAAGCACAGCGTAGAGGAATATGAGCAGTCAGGAATGTTGCAATCAGGAATGCTGAAGCTAGAAGGGAGGTAAGCAAGTCTGACGTTCCCAACCTGACAACACATCAAATAGCTATGACAGCCTTTGAAAGTAGAGATTCTGGGATCCAGCTTCAGCTTTACTGACACAGAGTATCCAAAAGGAGACCTACGAATCTGTATTTTTAAAAGCCTCTCCAAAGTGATGTGTAGACCAGTAATTGAAAAGGATAATTTCTTTAGTTTTTGATGAAATAACTAAGTCCCAGAGAAGTCAAGAGGCTTGCCAAAATCACAACGAGGTAGTAGCAGGGTCAGAACTCAAACTCAAGGCTCCCAATTCATAGCCCAGCATCAGTTCTTATCTTCGTGTTAAATACATCACTGCTCATGAACAGTGATCACAAAAGCAGGGAGGGAGAGAGGGTGGCAAGGGTCAAAAAATACCTATCGGCTCCTGTGTTCACTACTTGGGTGACAGGATCATTAGAAGCTCAAACTTCAGCTTCATGCAATATAGCCATGTAACAAAATTGCACGTGGACCCCTGGATCTAAAATTTAAAAATCAATAAATAATACAAAAGAAATACATTCCTGTTTTTCTCAAATAATCTTCAGAATATTAAGTGGGAATCCCTTTGTTTTACAAAGCTGGTCTCATATGTTTAAGTAAATTTAACCAGATAGTTTTTTTCTGCGTCTTCCTCTAAGTATTAACAAACATTTACCATAGATTATAAAGCATTATAATATTGTTAGGATGATTAACAAGATTACCAAAGTGAAGGACTCTTGTTACAATCCTTTTTCCAGCTTTTTCATTCTACTATTTAGAGACATGTAAACACATCTATTCATTTCAGCAAAATGGCATGTTCCACACAAAGGTTTTGAACATTGTGCTTAGCTAGACAATATCTCTACTGAGTGCACATAGGGGGCATTAAAATAATTATTTCTCTTTGTTTCAAGTTTTATGAAATTAGAAGTAATCCATTTGTTCAATTCTTCATTTAAATATTTAATCCAAAGAACTGAAGATTTGAGATTGAGTCATAATCCAGACATTGAAATCTATAAGAGACTTTAGGCACATCATTGCCCTCCTTCCTGAGTTTCAGATTTTTCTTCAGCAAATAAGGGTAAAAATCCACACTCCCAGATCCACCACCTACTGCCCAGGGTCACTGTGTAAATTCCATTGAACAATGGCTGTGAAGGGGCTCAGAAAAGACCTGCTTGTGAGGGCAGGAGAAGTGCAGGAAGAAAAGGCTTTAGGGAGGAGTTCTTTGGTCTCCCCCAGCACAGGTTATCTGACCATCAGGGTCACAGATGGAACTCTTTGTGGACATGGCAAGTAAGAAAGCACCCAAGGTGCCCTGAGAGATTATTTTCATGTATTCTGAAAGGCCACATACTTCCGTGGGATTAGTGGCATATGTGGTAAGGAAACTCATAATTACATTGCAAGTTTAAAGTACAGCTCCGTAGGAAGAAGCTGAGAGCAGAAAAAGCATAGATGTGGTTTGGATATTTTTTTTTCCTCTCGTCAAATTTAAGTTTTGAATTTTACAAAAAAAGAAAAAGAATGCTGAAAGAGTCATATTTTAAGATTTCTAAAAGGCTTAAAGACATTAAAAAAAAAAAAAAAAAAAAAGATACAAAAAAAAAAAAAAAAAAAAAAAAAATATGTTCTCATGATTGGGAAGTATTTCTTATATAAGATACAAAAAGCATCAATCATAAAGTAGTTACATTATACAACATTAGTATCCTCAATATTAAAAAAAAAAAAACTTTGACTTGGGTTTCATGAAGTACAGGCATGTGCTCACTCTGTAATTCTCAAAGACTATTTTCAAAATTTGGTCAAATTAAATTTCAAAGGTCAGCAAAGTGTATAATCATGTTTAGGTTTGTTTTTTCCCCTAAGTTTAAAAAACTGACATCTATTCTTTTTTTAGACTTCTTAATGTATGAAAAAAGAGTAGAAGTTATCTTACAGCATATATTTTTCTGTAAAAGTAGCTACTTTTAAAATTAAATAATTTACCAGGGGTATTCATTTTATATAATCAGGCTGGAGATGGAGGTTCTATTTACATATTTACATTATTGTGGTACAGTATAGTACTAAATATTTTACAGGCCAGCAATCAAAAGAATTACAGTTGCTAATAGGAAACACTAAATCTGAGGATTCTGGCATGACTGTGTATAGCTGGTTGGAAAAATCTTTGCTGAATTGAACGGCTTTCTCATTAGAGATGGCCTTGTTTACCCTGTACTTAGAGTTCTGTGTGCCATTTTGGACTCCTCATTGAAAAAGCATAAATCATTTTTTAAAGGAGGATAAGTGGGAAATAAAATGGAAGCCAAGATTATATGTAATAAATTCTACAAAAAAAGAAAAAAGACAAAATACACATAGTTGAATATCATAATCTATCCAGAAAATAGATGAAGTGGCCCAAAAATGGATGAATGTATTCAAATATTTGAGAAATATTATTACATTAAAATGAGAAGAATTTTAAGGCTGAAGAAGTAAAACTTGATTTTTTTAAATTTGAGAATATAGTTAATGTTAAAGAGGGTCAGCAAAGAACATTGCTTCTCAACTTGAGATTATTAGAGAAGAGGTCAAATGCCTTTAGAAAACAGCATGCTATGGACCTGGCAAGTCAACAGGATTTATGAACAGCCTCACCATGAGTTTGGTTATTCTAAGGGTAAAGAAAATCCCAACTTAATTTTGGAATGAAGATCAATGTGACTACTACCATCCTTATGTCTTCTCAGTGAACTTCATGATTCCTCCCAGGCTGGTGAGAGTAGGTAGTTGATGAGCATTTGTGGAATAGATAGGCGACTCTTTTCTGTGAATTACTCTGTCACCTTCAGGATCTATTCATCCTTTGAGTTTGATATCTAAGGTGGCAATGAAATATTTCTTATACCAGAAATGCACTGAAGCTCAGAGAAGGAGGGCTGAAATTTTAGGAGGGTGCTATATCAGCAAAAGGATGCCCCAGGTAATATCCTTTCCTTCTAGAGAGGAACATTTGGCTCTAGGAGGGCATTTAGTCTAGGAGTTCAGAACAGGAATGGTCTTAGGCATCTGATCCAACCTGTAACATTCCCAGTCTGAACCAGCTCACCCTGATTCCATTGCAAATGAGCTAGACAACAGTGAAGAGTGGTTCTAGTCTAGTTTTGGATAAACTGTGAAATATTTCAAGAATTTTTCTATAGGCTCTCAACCATTTCCCTAGAAATGTGCACATTCAAAATGTCATTTTGTTTTGCAATACCATTTTGAATAAGAGAAGCCTAGTTTTTTGTTGTTTTTTAATATTTTAAAATAATTGATTCACAATATTTGTACATAGGATAATGGGATATTTTGTTACATGCATAGGATGTATAATGACCAAGTCAAATTATTTTGGGTATCTACCACCTTGGGCATTTAGCATTTGTATGTATTGGAATAATTTCAATTACTTTCTTCTGGCTATTTTGAAATATATAATACATTATTCTTAACTATAGTCTCCCAGCTCTGCTATCACACACTGTAACTTATTTCTTCCATCTAACTCTATGTTTTCATACATTAGGCAATCTCTCTTCATTCTCCTCCTCTTCTGAGGCTCAGGCAACTATCATTCTATTACCTTCCTGAGATCAACTTTTTTTAATACCCACTTATGAATGAGAACATGCCATATTTGTGTTTCTATACCTGGCTTATTTCACTTAACATTCAGTTCAATCCATGTTGCTGAAAATGGCAGGATTTTATTCTTTTTTTGGTTGAATAGTATTCCATTGTGTGTGTGTATATATACACACTACATTTTCTTTTTATTTTTTTACTTTTTATTTATTTGTTTATTTCTTAAAGCCTATAGCTCCCAGGATTCCTAGGCAGTCTCCCATCCAAATACTAACTAGGCCCACCCCTGCTTAGCTTCTGAGATCAGACAAGATCGGGCGCGTTCAGAGTCGTATGGCCAGAGACACACTACATTTTCTTTATCCGTTTGTTAGCTGATGGATATTTTGGTTGATTCCATGTGTTAGCTATTGTGAATAGTGCTGCAATAAGCATGAGGGTTCAGGTATCCCTTTGACGTACAGATTTCCTTTCCTTTTCCTTTATATAAATATCTAGTAGGGGGATTGCTGGATTGTATAATAGGTCTACTTTTAGTTTTTTGAGAAGTCTCCATGCTGTTTTCCATAATGGCCATATTAATTTATATTCCCACTAAATAAGAATTCCTTTTTCTCCATGTCCTCACCAGCATGTATTATTTTTTGTCTTTTGATAATAGCCATTCTAAGGTAAGATACCTCATTGTGGTTTTGATTTGTAGTTCCCCAATGATTGGTAATATTGAACACTTTTGTATACCTGTTGGTATGTCTTCTTTTTAGAAATGTCTATTCATGTCCTTTGTCCAATTTGTGATGGGATTATTTTGGTTTTGTTTTGCTTTGTTTTTACTGTTAACTTGAGTCCCTAGCATATTCTGGATATTAGTTCATTGTCAGATAAATAGTTTGCAAATATTTTCCCCCATTTAACATGTTGTCTTTTCACTCCGTTAATTGTTTCCTTTGCTATGTTTAATATAGTCCCATTTGTCTATTTTTATGTTTGTTTTCTTAAGGCAAGCCTAGTTTGATCTGGTACTTCTGAAATCTCATTGGCTCAAGTAAAGCACAGATGTAAATCCTGAGTGTTGGTTACTCTCGATCCTGGATGTCTTCTGTAATCCAGAGACAGATTCATGTGTCAGGTTCACACTTGAACTGATCCTCTGTAACTTTACTGATTGTTGTTAAGGCAGTACAGAACCGGACTGGCTTTCACATTACACAACAATCACAACCGTGTGTAATAATTATAGACTTATTCTCTAACACCTCTTAAGCACTTAGATAATGAAAAATTTCATGATGAAAATACCTGTAACCACAGAAGATCAAGGGAATAAAAAAACCTAAATGAAGTGTGAAAGTGGTAAAAGTGAAGACAGAGACGGTTTCACTTGGACCAGAAATAGATTGTGAAACATTTGAGAGTTTAATATACTTTCAGTACTGCCAGTCTACTTTTATGTAATGCAGTGTGTTGAATGTTATTATGCTAACAAATAAACCCCCAAAATTAAATGACTTAAAAACAAGTCATTCTTCATCAGATAGCTTTCTAGGATGGTGTTTAGGAGGATAAGGCTGCTCTCCTTGCTCTTAGTCATGGACCAGGATTCTCCCACCTTCTTCTCCCATCAACATCTTCAGCATCCAGTTGACAGAAAAAGAACATCAAGATGGACATGTGGGAGGAGCAATGAACCAGTCCTGAAAGTGGCATGCAGTATTTCTGCTCACATTCAATCACTTGGCCAAATCTAATTGCAAGGGAGACATAGAAATGAGAACTTCTTGTATGCCCAGGAACAGGCAGAGAATGGCATATGGCAGACAGCAAGCAGAATTTCCTATATTCACAGTCCTGATTATTTAATTCTATGCTTTTCCAAGGGCATTTTGTCTTCAAGCCAGGATTCTGTTTCAAGGAAACGTATTTCTTCACTCTACAATATCATTGTTGAAGTAGATACTGCTGCCTCCGTGGTAGGGCATCCAATATCTTAAAACCTTTAAAAGATAATTTGTAACCATACATAATTCACCCAATATAAGAAATCATGAGAGAGAGCTAATCTCAGTGTACTTATTATACAATGAGACACATAATGAGATGGATCTTTTTTATTCTCCACTATATATTTTTAAAAAATTGCAGAGGAGAGTGATTATGTTCATCATAAGAAAATATTCTTATCATTGCTTTACCTCAGTAAGACAGAAAAAAAATTGTCTGTAATTCAGGCCACACAACCCTCTGAAGCCCTTTTCCATTCACTCCACCCCCATTAAAGCAGAAAACTCGTCTGTTTGGATTGTTGAGGTTGGAAACTGAATAATGCCACTTCTCCAAAATAGATTTAATAGTAGGGCTGGTGAATGGCTTCCTGACCTGTTTGATGGAGAGTGTGAGCCCAGAGGAAAAACATGGTATATGAGTTTTCATATCCATTAGTCTAAAAGAATCTGAATTAGGTTATATTTTTAAAGGTAATTATAATAGAACTATTACTTTTTTGTTTTGTATTGTAATCTTACCGAGGCTTATTTAACATATTTAACATATAATATGTTAATGCTAAGTAGTTCTACACAGAATTTATCAATCATTCTTATTTAGTCAATAAAATATTTTGGAGATTGATTTTTAGTAAATCTAAATAACCAGATAGCCAGGAATGTGATTGAGGATCACATTTTTAAAACCCATCCCTCAAAAAGAAAATTATATCTTTGGAGACAGCTATGGTTTGAAGATCACCCCTCTTCAAAGTGGGTTCAATGTCTGACCTAGTGGAATCAGTCTCCATTCCCCAGGACTAGGTGACACTCAATGATCTGGGAAAAATAAACATGTGCAAATAACAAGAATTTTGAGAAACATGAGTAAGCTTTGAAAATTTGGATACTGAAAATAGAAAGAAAGAGAGGGAGGGGAATGGGGGGAAAGGAAGGGGAGAGGGAGATGATAGGGACAGAGGGAAAGAGAAAAAAGGAATGAAGAAAAAACTACTCATAATTTGCCTTTTAAAATAATATAAGGTACGACTGGGTACAATGGCTCACGCCTGTAATCCCAGAACTTTTGGGAGCCGAGGCGGGCAAATCACCTGAGGTTGGTAATTCGAGACCAGCCTGACCAACATAGAGAAACCCCGTCTCTACTAAAAATACAAAATCAGCTGGGCATAGTGACGCATGCCTGTAATCCCAGCTACTCAGGAGGCTGAGGCAGGAGAATCACCTGAACCCAGGAGGCGGAGGTTGTGGTGAACTGAGATCACACCATTGCACTTTAGCCTGGGCAACTCAAAAATCCATCTCAAAAAAAAAAGAAGATAAGTGCTACATTTTTATTTTCACCCATGCAATTGCTTTTCTTATCCTTTCCTGATATGTAATTGGCCTCAGATACAAGCCTATGTGAAACTAAAACTAATGAAGATCAAGCTAAGAGCTTCTCACTGGCCTGGTTCCCTTTCAAGTTCTAAGACGAAGGAGTACTTGCAGCACATGGTTTTAGGTTTTGTAAAATTTGAAAACCTAAGATGTTTTGGTATTATTTTTCTGAAAGTGGACTCTTATAACTGTATAACCTTCATGCACCACAAAACCTAGATCCCACCCGTGATTGCATGGTTGACTGGTGTTCAAACAGGAGGATATTCAAAATAACCTCCATTAAAATGCCTTCTGAGTTCCAGATTATTTCTTCAAATGTACTAACAATCTCATTAACTGATAGGCCTCTTTCTTTAAATAAGTGACCAATTCCTAGCTAAATTTAAAAAAGAGCAATGAAGTTTATTTGAAGTAGAGCTACACAGATAACCATGGAATGATAACCAGGATAGAAAAAAATAGTGCTGCGTCTAAAGATATCCATGTATTCCCAATACAAATACTTATTGAGCAACTCATACATGTGAGGCACTGTTGCATCTGCTGGGGACACACTAATGAACAAAGTAGATTTTTTAAAAAAAATACTCTGCACTTGTGGATCTATTTAATGATGTAGGTAAAATGATAAAATGAGTAAAAAATGAAGTTCATCAGAGGCTGTTGAATGCTATAGAAAAAATTAAAAGTAAGGAAGGTCTTTAAAAAAAAATGCTGGGAGGTTAGGGGTGACAGTTTTAAATAGGCTGGCTTGGGAATATCTCATGAAGGTAACATTGAGTTGATATCTGAAGAAAAAATGTGCCAGGCAAGGAGAACTGCAAATCCAAAGGCCCTGAGGAGGGAGTATGCACAGGTGCTACAAGGACAGCTAGGGACCAAGAGGCTGAGCAGAGTGAATAAGAGGAAGAGATGTAGGTAAAGATGAGATTAGAGAGGCACCAGGGGCCGATCACTGAGGGCCTTAAACCATTGAGAGGGCGTAGTATTTACTCTGAATAAAATAGGATACCATTACGAGATAGTGAGCAGGAACTTGCAGGGATTGGGCATACATTTTAGGAGGATCACTGTATCTGCAATACAAAGAATAAATGTGGGTGGGTGGCTGGAGAAGTAGCAGGGCCCATCATTAAAATATCAGTGTTTCAAGGTGGGCTTATTAAAGCAATTTTAGTTGCTCTGTATCATAGAAACAATAAATAAATACAGAAACACTTCCCAACTCCACCTTGGGTTTTTTTCTTTGCTTGTTTCTTTTCTTAATATTTTAACTTTTATTTCAGGTTCAGGGGTACATGTTCAGCTTTGTTATGTAGGTAAACTTGTGACTTGGGGATTTGATGTACATATTATTTTGTCACCCAGGTACTAAACATAGTACCTGACAGTTGGTATTTTTTTTCTGCTCCTCTCCCTCCTCCCACCATCCACCCTCAAGTAGGCCCCAGTGTCTATTGTTCCTCTCTTTCTGTCCATGTATTCTTATTATTTAGTTACCACTTATAAGTGAAAACACGCAATATTTGGTTTTCTTTTCTTACATTAGTTTGCTAAAGATAATTGCCTGCAGCTCCATTCATGTTCCTACAAAGAACATTATCTTGTTCTTTTATATGGCTGCATAGTATTCCATGGTATATATGTACCAAATTTTCTTTATCCAGTCTATCATTGATGAACATTCAGTTTGATTCAGTGTCTTTGCAATTGTGAATATTGCTGTAGTGAACACATGCATGCATGTATCTTTAAGGTAGAATGATTTCTATTCCTTTTGGCATATACCCAGTAGTGTGATTGCTGAATTGAATGGTAGTTCTGTTTTTAGTTCTTTGAGGAATCACCACACTGCTTTCCACGATGGTTGAAGTATTAATAATTTACATTCTAACCAGCAGTACATAAGCATTTCCATTTCTCTGCAACCTTGCCAGCATCTGTTATATTTTGACTTTTTGGTAAGAGCCATTCTGAGTGGTATGAAATGATATCTCACTGTCATTTTGATTTGTATTTCTTTAATGATTAGTGATTTTGAGCATTTTTTCATATGCTTATTGGCCACATCTATGCCTTCTTTGGAAAAGTGTTTATGTCCTTTGCCCACTTTTTAATGGGGTTGTTTGGTTTTTGCTTGAATGTTTGTTTAAGTTCCTTGTAGATTCTGGATATTAGAACTTTGTTGGATAATATAATTTGCAACATTTTCTCCCATTCTGTAGGTTATCTGTTTACTCTGTTAATAGTTGGTGTTTTATTTTTTAATTTTGAGGGGTTTCGGTTGGGTTTGGGGGGTTTTGCTATTGAGTTGTAGGAGCACCTATGTATTGTGGATATTAATATCATATCAGATATGTGGATTGCAAATATTTTCTTCTAATCTGTAGGTTGCCTTTTCACTATCTTTTCTCCCTTGCTCTGCAGAAACCTTTTATTTTGATGTAGTCCCACTTGCCTATTTTTGCTTTTTTGCTTATGCTTTGATGCTTCCATGGATTAGAAAACTTAATATTGTTGAAATGTCCACACTGTCCAATAAAATCTCCACCAAAATCCAGTGGTATTTTTTTATAAAAATAGAAAAGCAATCTTCAAATTCATAAGAAACCACAAAAGATTGTGAAACGCCAAAACAATCTTGAAAAAAACAACAAAATTGGAGGTCTCATATGTCCTGATTTCAAAACATATTACTAAGTGACAGTAATCAAAGCAGTGTGCTACTGGCATAAAGACAACAGTAAAACCAATAGAACAGAATAGAGCCCAGAAATCAACTCACACGTATACAGTTAACTGATCTTTGACAAGGGTGCCCACAATATGCAATGAAGAATGAAAAGTCTTGAACAAATGGTGTTGGGAAAACTGGATATTCATATGCAAAAGAGTGAAATTAAACCCTTAAACCGTATACAAAAATCAGCTCAAAGGGCTGAATTGTAAGACCTGAAGCTGTAAACCTAGAAGAAAATTTAGGGGGAAAATTTCATGGCATTGGTCTTGGCAATAATTTGAGATGCTTTCTTAGGAAGAGTTTCAGTTATGAAAATTTTTCTTAAAAATAATAATTAAAAAGTAATTTCTAAACCTCAAGTAAAACAAGTTTTGTTTGGGGCTTTCTGGTTCTTAGTCAACTCAGGCAGCATAACCAAGTACCATAGACTGGTAGCCTAAACAAAAATTTTCTTACAATTCTGAAGGCTGGGAAGTCCAAGACCAAGATTGACTGATTTGGTTCCTGTTGAGGACTCTTCCTACATGCAGATGGCTGCTTTCTTGCTCTGTCCTCATGATGGTAAAGAGCAAATGCTCTTGTGTCTCTCTCTTTTCTTAGAAGAACACCAGCCCTATTGGATTAGGACCTCATCCATATGACCTCATTTAACCTTTATCACCCAACAGGCCCTGTGCCTAAATACAGTCACATTGAGGGTTAGAGCTCCAACCTATGAATTCTGGTGGAAACAAGATTCATTCCATAACACTGGCCTACTACTTTTCAGAAAAATTGGCCTTTTACCATGTCATTGTGTCTAAATGTGCTAAGCAAGTCCAGCTTATCCTCTATCATTTACAGTTCAGATATCAAACTCATGCTGTCATTTCCATCTTGAATCTTTTTATTGCTCTGTGTTACTTGGGAGTGTCACTGACAAGCCAGAAACAAGTATTGTATATTTCCAGATACCACATAATATTTTACTCATAAATAAGCATATACACTTCATCTGTGTGCCAGGCTGTGTGTGTGTGTGTGTGTGTGTGTGTGTGTGTGT